>NC_040042.1:41749231-42049231 GCF_003713205.1 Coffea eugenioides | reverse complement strand
GGTGTTCTATTTTGAAATTTCTTAGTATTTAATATCGTACATAACTAATCTAGTTCATTTCTTGGATTTCATTTATAATATTCTAGATAAGCTAGCCTATTTGTTCTTCAATGAGCTACCTGACATTTTAAACAGATATTTGTATTATCTGCAGTCTCCCCGGAAAAGATGTCCATAGTATTACAAAATATCAGAAAAGTTCTCAAGGTGGGAAAGTATTACTTCCTATTTGACATAAAATTGTGGTCACATAAGTACGATTTCTTTGAAGTGACTCTATGGCTTGTATTTCTTGTCAGCCAAGTGGTTGCGTGTTGTTTCGTGACTATGCAACTGGTGACCTTGCTCAGGTTTGTTTCTGCTTTATGGAGGTTACAGTACTCATATTTTTCATATTTGAATGTTTTTCTTCATTTTAAGTGCCCAAAAATTCTGTTTAGATCAGTTATGTCTTTATCTAGATGCCGGTAAACATGGTCTCGTTTTTTGTTGAAACTTTTTATGTTTGTCTCCATATGAAAGAGTTTCTATATTCACTCCAATTTTGAGTTCCCAAAATTTGACTTCTATGATGAGTGGATTGATGGATATCCACTATGAACAAGAAATCTTTTACTCCGATCCGAGGAAAGGAGATGTTTGGAACTTCTCACCTAGTTTTTTAGGTGACATTATTTTATTTTTTCTGTCTCTTCTAGTGTGTGTCTGTTGGTTTATTGAAAAATTATGGCCCCTGAATATTTTAATCCAAACCAGCCTCTCTAGTCTATCCCTTCTTAAGCCGGATCTAGCAGATTGAGTTCGACTTTTCTATGGTTGTTCTGGTGCTGCTCCAGACTTCTCATCGGACTTTCTCATTGCATGAACAGGAAAGATTCTCTTGCAAAGAACAGAAGATCAGTGAGAACTTCTATGCTAGGGGTGATGGCACTGTAAGTTTAGCTGATATGAATTATGTGCCTTTGCCTTTCCCGGATTGGAAAAGACATGTTTTTTTACTGCAGAAATTCTATTTATCAAGCTTCTCTGTGTCCACTTTTTCCCAGAGGGCTTTCTACTTCTCTGACGAGTATCTGACAAAATTATTCAGCGAAAATGGATTTCATACTGAAGAACATCTATTATGCTGCAAACAAGTAGAAAACCGATCAAGAGATATAGTAATGAACCGGTAAATGATTTTACCTTTTGATCGAAGTAGATCAAATCTGTATTTCTCAGTCGGCAACGCAAAGTTGTCACTCTAGTGTTTGAGTGATCTCAAAATTTGGAATGAGCATTGTGTGACTATCGATACAGGTTGTATGAACTTTTATCTGAACAAAGTAAGATAAGAGGTTTACATATTATTTTCAAAGTTATGTGCGAGTAGCCTGTAACTCTCCATATACATCAGGCGTATCTCCTTTGCAATATTACAGAACTGGTAATTCACAGTAGTATGCTATCACTCCCAGTTAGCTGTTTTTTTAGCTCTCCTTGACACTTGCCACAAAATGGCTGTTCATGTTTTCAGTAATTATTGTTCTGGTTCATCATAGAGATACTGTTCAAAACTAGTCCTCTGCAAATTGCAAACCCAGCATTTGAGAGGAAAGAAGACCGAACTAAGGAGATATTGCTTTCGACGATTAAATTTGACCTTTATATCCAGATTGTTAAATGTCTTTGGGTCCTGCTTAGGGATGCCTTTCCGGGAGGGGAGTGTTGTGTGTAAGCATAGCATTTCTCGGGAACCTTTCCTTCCTTAGGAAAAAATTTAAGCCAACAATGTTGCTGTTGTTGAATTAAATTATTTGTAGCATTTGGTCTAATTTGACAATGTAGGGGTCCTTTTGACAACAATGCTGTAATACTTCGAATGTTCACTGTTTAGAAAGTTTGCTCATCTATGGTTCTGCGAACTGTCTTTGGCCCCTTTCTTCTGTTGGTGCTCATTCAAGGATGGAGCACACTGGCATACACAGCTAAATTGTTGCAATTTTGATCGCAGGCGTTGGGTCCAAGCTGTATTTCGCATGAATGGGGATGATGATGACAATTTAAGCTGTGTTGAAACAGAGCAGGTAAAACCTCAGGTCAAAGATCTTATCCCGAAAATTGCTACAAATGGACTGGAAGTTGACATCTCTGATGGATTGGCTTGTGAAATGTTTGGCATAGAATCTTCTAGCGAAGAGGTACAATTTTTTTTCTGAGTTTTATTCTGGCTTTCCCTTCGCTACTAGTGCACCAAGTTTTATGAACTTGGGACATTTGAATTTCATATGCCTGTAGTATGTTGCTCCAGTTATCAGATGTGTCAATTTGAAATGTAACAGATTATTGAGGTCATTATAAGAGATCACATGTTCAAGATAAAAGTGCTTTCCAGGGAGCACCAACATACCTGCAAATCAACTGGGCTGATGCTATGGGAATCAGCTAGGCTCATGGCTTCTGTCCTTGCTGCAAATGCAACCATTGTTGCAGGAAAAAGGGTCTTAGAACTTGGGTGTGGCTGTGGGGGAATCTGCTCAATGCTGGCCACTGGATCTGCTGATCTCGTGGTTGCCACTGATGGAGATGCAAAAGCACTCGACTTGTTGACTCAAAATGTTGCTTCAAATCTCAAAGCATCGTCTTCTGGCAGGTTAATAACGAAAAGACTGGAGTGGGGAAATGAAGATGATATAGAAAGCGTCAAGGAGCTGAATGGCAAGGGATTTGATGTTATCATAGGCACTGATGTTACCTATGTTCGTGAAGCTATATCACCCTTGTTTCAAACAGCGAAGGAGTTGATTGCAGCCAGCCAGGAGAACGAAGAGGACAGAAGGCCTGCTTTAATTCTGTGTCATCTTCCTCGCAGAGTTGATGAACCATCTATTCTTGCAGCTGCTTCTGAATATGGTTTCAAGCTAGTTGATAGGTGGCCTAAGCAAAACACAAGAAGCTCACTTCAGAGCATTATTAACTCTTGGTTCCACGAAGACGGATATGAAGACTATTTTCCCACTAAAGCTCTCAGTATTATGTACTTCACGACATGATGGACATCAGAAAATTGCCCAATAGAGATTTGGAGCAAGGAGTGTTTCCATGGATGATAGTAGTTTTATTCATGTTGCGACTATGCCTTTGATAGGAAAAGAATATCAAAATTTTCAGAATATTAACGATTGCTAATGTGGTTAAAATTATAAGAATCTGAATATATTGTGGTGGCATTTTCAAAGTAGGATACATTGTAGGACTACAAGTAAAGGTCAAACGCAATGATAAAAGGAGAGGGAGAGAGGGGAGGGGAGAGGGGGGGGGGGGGTGAAGAACTGCAATGGTGAAGGCACTAAGGAAAGTAGCTGATAGAGAAAATGGCTCCCCAAAATGTAAAACTAGCAAGAATCGAATTGAGTCTTCAATGGCACGAATTTACTCTTCCTGTTTCCTAAAGAAAAAGGAGGAGGTCAATATCATGGCTCCTGCTGTGATTGCATGTGATGGTTGCTTAGTATATCATCGAATGAGATGTTTTTCTTCTTGGATTTTGGTGTTTACTAAGAGGTAATAGGAGGAATCTCACGTCTGAATTTCGATGACTTTTGACTGGTAAATTTTGCCCCATTAATTGGAAGTTAGAACGATGAATTTACTTAAGGTTAGTACTTAGCATTGCTAAGGGCTTGTTTATAACTCTATTTAATGCTGAAAATTAATTCATTGACAACTTTTTGAATTCAGGATGTTTGGTAACAGAAATATTTTACTACTACTTAATATGTAATGTATTAAGTACTGCTTAATTAGTGTATAAACTTTTGAGTGAGAATTTTTCACTGAATTTTTTGAGCTGACCACACATAATATAACTCTCACACATACTCTCTCACAAAATACATATTCGTTCTCTTTCCGTTCACACATACATGCATTACTTATAATTCCTCCCACCTTATCTTTCAACCCAATCCTCCTCCCACATATATACAAATATACATACTTAAACACTACATCTAAAGTGTTTCATTATTTTCTCTCCCCCTCTTAAACATGCACATATGCACTTTTCTGTCTATCTAAATACACAAATAAAGGCAATTTTTTAAAAGATAAAAGCATAATATTTCTGCGATATTTCAATTCAGCAATATAATTCAGTTAGTTATCAAACAGATATAACTTAACCAATTTAGCAACTTAATACTTTCAGCACTTAATTTTCATATTTCAACATTCAGATTTCAGACTTCAGTCTCATCAACGGGCCCTAAATCTCGAGCATAGATTTTGAAAACCAAACAATCTAATTCGCAAAAGAAAGTGAGGCAAGGCAAAATTTCTAAACTTGTTACTCACTCTCGAAAGGAAATAAATGATTGAATCCTTCAAACATATTTCGAGTAGTTCTGTGTGTAAACTATGATTTTTGCACTACTAGTTTTATGTCTATAGTAAGCTAAGAAACAGAATTCTGAAAATCAACTGTTAGTGTTGCAAAATTTTGCACTTTGGAAACAAAAACCTTTCTTTGAACAAAGGGCTTATCTTTAAGAACTTGAATCAAACTCTGCTTAAATCAAAACCACTTTAACTGAGAGAATCTCTCTACTTGAGAGGATTGATAAACTCACGCCTGAGCTTAAATTCTCGTAGCATTAAATTTGTGGGACTCTACTTCTTTTTTTTTTTTTACGGAAACGTTAAAACTTATAATGAAATCAAAGCAAGCTATATAACTTGAGCAACAGCCCATGCGGAGCTTTACAATTGTGTCATTCGACACTGAGGACTTAGATATTCCTCATCTTGCACTAAAGTAGTAGCATACATGCTAATTCAAGGTGGGACTCTACTTCAAGGTTGCATTTTCTGTAATGTACTTGTCAAACGATCTAGAAGATAAATCAGCTGGCATGAGGAAATTTTCGGACTAAATTATGTTGCCATCGATTGCAAACAAATTGCTTCAACCTGAAATCAATTGGTGGTCCATCTTTTGTCAAAGTGCAAATATTAATGCAGGTAGAAGTTTTGGGATTGCCTTTAAGGGATTTTTAGTAACTACACAAAGAAACTGAACATTAAAGGAAATTGTCCCAAATTTTGTGGCCATTAATGTGACTTATGTTTTAATATTTTAAATCCTTAAACTTTGAGCTAAATTTTTAAAACCATTACCATTAAGGGGCGCTTAATAACTTCATTAAACACTTAAATTTAATAGATTGAGCAGTTTGTTTGATAACAAAATAGACTCCTAGAAGGAAGGATACGTGGAACTAGGTGCTTGAGTTTAAGTCTGCCTTTCTTTTGTGTTCAGGACCTAGATATGTCTGTACATGCAATTGGTAGAGTTGCTTCGATGTATATAGCTAGGTTTATTTGTAAGCCTGTTGCTCAAAACATATTGCCTGATCAATAAAGTTCAAAGTTTACATTAAAAAAAGTTCCCTAACTTATAACAAGAGTAAATACAAGAGTAGAATATATGCCCACTTATGTATATTACTAAATACAAGAGTAAATCTTAATCCTATCACTAAATACTAATTAGTAATTGCTGATTAGCTAAACTAACTATAACTGTACTTGGAGATAAAATTTTAATGGAAGTTAATACATTGGAGTTTAGCTTAACAATTAAATTTGAAATTCTTATTTATTTCAATATTGTTTAGAATTGAGATTATGTGTTAGAACTTAGGATTATCAACTCTTTTCTTTTTTACATCATGTTTGTTTGAGTAAGTTGGTTGATTTTGTTGAAAAACATATGAGATATTATTTTGTTATACCAATTTTTTTAGAGAAAATTAAAATATTTTAACTCACTATTGATTCGCCAATCCAATTTATCAAACTAAGGTTTGGACGTAATCGGATATTGGTTTTAAAAAATCAATTCCCAAGTTATCAATTTTTTTTTTTACCGAATTTTCGATTATCAACCGATGAACACCCATAAACAAAAAGACCAAACTTATTTGATTTTGCATGAACAAAAGGGCAAAAAAAAAAGTGCAATGGCAAGATTAGCAATGTGCAAGAAATATTAGCAAGTCACTTGTCAAGCAATTAGGAAGCCACGTGACGAGTAAGGAGGCAAAGTACTAAAGTTCACTTCTTTCTTATATAATAAGTAGATATACTCTTATTGTGTCTCACGCATACACATTTACTCTCAGCTCTCTCACATACACATAGAGGCACATTCTCACTCTCTCCCTCTCTTATACACAATTACAACGCATACTAACACATGTTGTTTAGCATTCTTTATTTCAAATACTATCTACTTATTATACATAGAGATATCTATTTTTTATCTCAAATACACGTTTGCATACATAAACACATAAACAAATTTTGGTATTAGAATTTCAATTTAACAATATTAATTAGTGATATTTAAAGGAGCTAGTCTAACATAACAGTAAAACAAGATATTGGTATTAAACTATATGATGTACATGTAATAATTTCTTAAAATTTAGTACTTAATTCAGCAGATTACCAAACATTTTGACTTAATAAATTCAGCAAATTAAGATTTCAATTCTTAAATTTCAGTTTTATTAAACACCCTTTTAATCTTTTCGGAAGAGCATTATGATGCTGTACTTCTTCCGCTAGAATGATTCAAATTCATCTCTTCTAACAATGCAAATTAGGGAAACATTTATATAAGTGCTAAAGAAACGGTAAAAGAGAATTTGCTTATAAAACACTAAATAGTTTACAACCATACTTAAATTTTGAGTAGTAATACTGACTAAAGGTCTGTTTGATAACTCTACTTAATGCTGAAAATTAATTCATTCAAAATTTTAAATTCAGCATGTTTTATAACAGAAATGTTTTACCACTTATTGTATTTTTTTTTTTTTTTGTCGACTGGGGGTATCCCGGTCAATTTGACCAGACTAATCCCCCAGGCTGGAAGAGCCTGCCCCACGGATCCCAACACGTTAACGGGGAGAGAGTCGAACACGGGACCTGCCCCTAAAGAGGGGACTACGGAACCACTTATTGTATTTAGGACTGCTTAATTTGTATGCAAATTTTTAATGAAAAATTTCACTGAATTTTCTAAATTGATTACACATACTATATTTCTCACATATATAACACACTTTCATACATGTTCTCGTACAAAGTACACATTTGATACACTCTCACACTCAAATTTGCATACCTAAACATCATCTCTAGTTTGTTTCATTATACTCTCTCTCTCTCAGACACACACACACTTCTTTTTCTCTCTAAATACAAAAATAAAGGTAATTCTTTAAAGATAAAAAAATATATAGTATTTTTGCAATATATCAATTCAGCATTATAATGCAGTTAATTATTAAACATATGTAACATAATCAGTTCAGCAACTTAAGACTTCCAATACTTAATTTTTAGATTTTAGAGCTCAAATTTCAGACTCAAAGTCTTATCAAATGAGCCCTTAGGATCAGGTCAATGCACATAGGTATGAGAAACACATTAAGAACCATATCAAATTCTCCATTTTTCACTCTCAAATGTTAGTCCCTTTACCCAGTTTATCAAAAATATCGAAGTTTTAAAACAAGCTAGATGACTGCGTTTCATTTAACTTCACTGCAATACCAGCTTACAGTGTCCTGTCAAATGAAATTTCATGTCAAATTCTTATAAGAAAAAAAGCTAATTAATTAACCAAGTAATTACAGTTGATGTAATTCTTTTTTTTCATATAATAAATGGTACCTTTCTGGAGAGAAATTAACGAAAGTAGTATTCTAATTTATCAACTTTTTCATTGTTCTTGAATTGCTTCAGTGGAGATCACTTAAAATGGTGCCTGACCCATGAATCAATCCAGATAGATAGCACCCAGGAGGAGAGTTGACTCAATACATAAATTTCATGTTTCATGTTACGGAATTTTAACTAGTTACTAATTATCATCACGAATAAATGTGTTATTAATGTCACCATTAGACTCACTAAATCAACAATACTCAACATGTTCTGATCAGTTTCATTCAGAAGTTGAATTCATCCATGTGAATTTGTTTGTTTGGCTATGGACAGATATGGCTGTGTGAAAGTGAGGCATAAAAATATGAATATCATTGTTGCTGTGTGTGCTTTAACTAAAAGACTTAAACATGTTTTGTTTCATTTCATATCAATTTATCAATGTGTTTCATCTAAGATTAGTTGCAAAAATCTATTAGTTTTAATGGACAAAACAAAGAATGTCTAATCATCTTCTGTAGTCATGCCTTGCAGAATCCCAGAGAAAGTAGTAAAAAATGACTTCCTCCTGCATAAGGGTAGGAAACATCTGCAAATCTGATAGATGACAGTGGCATCAGTGTACCAAGACAAATTGCATACCTAATTCTTGATCCTTATGTAATTAAAACACCACAACCAACTGATTAAGATAAAGAATTTTCCCAACGAACGAAAGCACTATCAAAATATATTTATTTAGAAAAAGATGCATCTCATTTTCTAGGAAAGGAATCAAAGTTCGATGATCCAGCCGTGCACAGGACCATGCAGTTGCAGTTGGCTTCAATTGATATAAGATTGATGAAAAGATTAAACTGCAGCTCCACCACGTTATAGCCACATTAGAAGAGAGTATACATCGCATCTGAAAAGATGAATATGGTCCCCTAACTGGATGACAGATCCCTAAACCAGAACTGAGCTTATTTTAACAGATTCTGCAGCAGCTAAAAGGGCACCATCGATTTGTTTGCATGTGGGCTAGCATCATGACACCTTCACTCGTTTATGAGCAACAAATACAACAAACTATTTTCCTAATGGTAAGAATATCTCATTATCAAGGACTACATCACTGGGAACCCATTACATTCACGAGATCATGCCATTTCCTTTTTCTCCAGGCTGGGGATATCCTTTCTGCCTTGGTACATTATTTTGCTTTTTATGAAAGGGCTCTTTCACCAGACAAAGATGGTTATTAGAACCTAGCAAATAGTTTTATGGAAAAGGTATCACGAGCTGGTTCCTACTTATATCAAGCAAAAGATGGAACCTGTTTGTCCAGATTGTCTTTTCCAATTCACAACATCTTTATACTCCAAACACAAAGTGTGAATGAAAATCTTTCAATTGCTCTTCAATGTCTCATGGGACAATGGAAATTCTACTCCCAATTATACCTATTCCAAGGCATAGATATATATCAGCCTTGAGCATGAGATATGGATACAAACCTATTTCAGTGCGTGACCGCAAGTGAGCATACAATATGGACATATATATCAAGGAAATTAAGGATGTACTCATGAATTGTGACAAGAAACCTAGGAAACCAAAAAAAGTTATTAATAGAAAAAGCACATTTAAGCGAAATGTTTTTGATAGTTACAGTATTTGATAAACAACTTCACCATTAACATACAAGATTTAGGACGCGCTAGACAAAAGAAATGGCCAAACTCACATAAATTGGGCACTTCACTTTGGCTATAGTAGTATGGTCAACAAACAAAATAGTACTGGTGCATTGTATTATTATCTATGCAGTCAAACCTCTCATCACTTCAGGATCATAAGAAACCTAATTGTCCATGCATATTCCAACTTCTTTATCATCATACCATATAATGCTAAGTGTATCATGATGAAATTACTATCTTTGCAAGCATGAGAAGAAAAAAGAACAACCAAGTTTCGATTTTTCCCTCAAAGCCGAAATCTGAATAGTGGAATGGCCTGAGAGAGGATAGCAAGTTGGTGAGATAATCAGCCCTCCAAAGTATGCGTCGCTGGCAATCTTATCCAAAAAAAAATTTCTGATTTATCTGAGCATGCTTCAATTGGAAAGTGAAGCCTGCCAGAGGTACCAACAAAATTGCGGCATCGATATTGCAACACCTAATTAAGTGGGGTTGGAGCCATATCTGGTCAGATAAACCAAATTTCCAAGAAAACGAAAGTAGCTAAGTCTCTAAGAAACAACTTGTAACCCGAGCTTTATGGCTTGATGAGTACTATATTATTTGCAAATCTTTAGAACATGAAATAGTACTAAAAACCATGAAAATACTAGTTTGTGTCACAATTAATCTATTTCAAGCCACAATGAAGTACCCAATAAGGTAATATGTGCAAGTGCTAGCTTATGCTAGCTAGCAAAAAGATTAGTGATGAAATGAAGTATTGGAGAAAGGTTGAAACTCGAAAGACATAAGATCAATACTTAACAGGCTTGATTACATCAGAGAGAGAGAGAGAGAGAGAACAAAAAATGGAATATGGTCAGCTCAGGTTAGACAAAATGAATTTGACAAACGTGGAAACTACGTGTAGGAACCAACTTCAATCAAATGAAAATGACCGAATAACTTGGATTAGGACAAAATGATGCTAGTGTACTGTTAATTAATTCCGTTGGCTAATCGGGGTGCTAGTACTATCGCTTAATTGTACCACAAGATAGTACAAAAACAAGAAAAAGGGAAGAAATCATTTTCCAAATGCATTCATCATCCCACTACCAAGTACCATCAGATCAAAATGCAACCCCACAATTAAAGGTACGTACCGAGTCAATTTTATCTGCGGAAAGGGCTATCGCCTTGGCGTTTAGCGTTTGTGCTTTATCCTTTTTGGGTCCATGATGAATGCACCGCTGCACCAGTAGGGAACAGACACAAGAAACATTAGTCTTTTTCCCCGATTTGGAGTCAAGTACCAAAGAAAGATTGATAACTACAAGATTTAATTGCACAATAATAGCAATAAACTGACTCCTGACTCCTGAATACATATCTCGGACATCCCTATCCGTGATTTATTGACCTAAAAATTAGTACTGTCATTGGAACAAATTAGCAGCATATGAGGTGAAAATTGTACTTTACTCCAATTTAGTCAACCGCAACGGATTCAACTTACATGAAAGTACTCATCGAATTTAGCAAAGCGCTCACCTTTCTGTTGTACTATATTCAACCGACCTCACCTACTGGAGAAGCTAAAAGTTGTTCTGCAGCCGACGTCCGGGAGGGATCACATTATATCCTCATCTGATGGAAAACCCTTTTATCTTTCCAACACAAAAAGCATCTTATCTTCGTCGCCGCTCTCTACCACTGACTCCCGAGCCGAACAAAGTCAACTTTCCTGGATGGATGTGTTCATTAAGGAGAAAGAAAAACTCCATGAACATCAATTCCAGCAGCAGATAACGAATCAAAAGGAATCGAATACATGCAAAAAGGAGAGAGAGAGAAGAGGTGCGGGGTGACAGATAGAGAGTGAGCACGCATAGCTTCAAGCACGGGGACACAATTAATCATGCAAGAAAACCAACCATGTGTGCTCACTCTCTTCTGTCACCACCCCCTTACCCAATGAAACTCAAAACCCTTGTAGATTTACTCCAGAAGACTATCCTCTGCAACCATCCCAGATGGAAATCAAGAAATTTTAACCAAACCCTTTGTGAGATTTAGCCCAGAAAACTCAGTCTGGAAATTTCCCAGATGGAAACAGGCTGGTTATGAGTGAGCCAGTGAAGGGGAGTTTTTTAGTTTTTACTCCTACTTCTTCCTTCTCTCTGGAAGGTTGGAAACCCTAATTCTGGGTAGGAATAAATACCCCCGGAGGGAGGAAGAGGAGAGGAGTAGACAGTACTGGCAAATATTGGGCAGTGGAGAGTACTGTTCCATTAGAAAAGGAGGAGGGCTTTTGATTTGATGTGCGAGGATCTGAAGGGAAGGCTGTGGTTTATATAGGACGGGAAGGGAGCTAGATTCCGTTACGTATGGAATAAATGTAGGTTTATCTTTTATGGGCCTCTCCTAATTTTATATTTCCAGCTTCCCAGAGATCTTGGTGAGAGAGATAGATTAATACTGGTGAGAGACGAGGAAAGAGAGAAAGAGGAGAAGACACGCTGGTCAAAACATCAGTAGTGCTATTCTGTTCTGTTCTGTCCTGTTTTCTTGTGTTACGTTATCTTTAAGGGTTAGATGGATACAAATCCAAGAGCAGTCCAACCATATTTCATTAATTCGACCATAACTACTAATACTACAGCACTACTGCTCCTGCTCAAGTGCTCATACCAAGGCATCTAGTAATTCTAAATCCCCACCATCCAATCTCATCTTTTTACAGTTTTACTTCCATTTGTAGTATCTTTCATCTTCCCAAAATCAAAAGCATTTCTGTCTACACCTGTGCTTATCGAACTTCCCTTGAGGAAAGTTTTGCAGTTTTTTAAGAAAAGGGAAGGATGGCGAGATTTTCCTAATTAAGTGTAATTAAGTATTCTGATTTCATGACCAAGAGATAGAGTGATAGACTACCCCACTCATTCACATTCACTATGATCCATGAAATCTGATTCCCACCGTGAACATAGTTGTAAAGGCAACCATTGATTACTGCAAAAGCATGAAATTTGGATCATAATTCTTATCATATGGTTTTTTTTTCTTTTCTTTTCTTCTCCCTTTTTGATTGCTAGAAGAAATGGGCAACCAGCTTTAGCTACCTTCATTAATTGTGAATTTTTCCCTTTCGTAGTGGGGTGTACAACTCTTGATTGGAGGTATAAGATGTTGACGACTTTGAAACTAACTGGTGTTCTAGGCTAAAGGATTATAACACTCTTCCAAATAAACAAAATCCTACAATTACTTGCAGCTCTCACTAATATAACTAAATATTGCTTACTAAACATTCTAAATCTCAACTCTAAAAAGATAAAGCTAAATGGATATCCTCAAAATTAGCTTAGTTTCTATGAAATTTTTGTATGGTTTAATTCGAAGTTTAAATTTGTTACTGTATGGTTCATATGCTGTATTTTGATTCTGAACTCCATATTTTAGACACAAGGGTTGTTTTTTCTTAAAAACATCATTTTGTTGTAAAATATTTTGTTATGCTTCTGAATCTTCTTCTGTGTACGTTAGTGAGCTAGCAATGTTCTGTCTATTTAATTGAAATTACACATTGAAGGATTGCGTAAATTTAGGTAAAAAGACAATTTAGATCTTAGAAGACTGTGGATTGGCCTATATTCAAACATGAAAAGGAAAATAAAAACAGATCATAATTTGTATATGGTCCTACCATATGCTAAATAGGATAGAGTGAATATTTTAATCACTGCTCCACCAACCCTACTTATCACAATTTTGCTAGCTCTAATCCAATGCACCAGTTCAATAAAATTATATTGCATACCCTAATCCTATTCAATCGATTAACAGGTCATCAATTAACCTGTAAAATAGAATCGAATACATAGGAAAACCTAACCCTTTTATATTGAAGGGAAAAAAAAGTGAATTAGATTAACAAAGAAAATAGCAAAAAAATATGCCCAAGTCAAATAAGAGTATTCAATCATAAACTCTAGAAATCCACCAATAGAATACATAATTAAAACATTACAAATCAAAACACATTCTATAAAAAAACACTTATTATTCCAAACGTCTATTTTTGTCTTCTTCACTTCTTAAAAGCTATCAGCTCATTGTTCAATAGTGATGATGGGTTCCTCCACAGCCAAATATGAAAGTTTTAAAATTTTGAAAAATTAGTAGATTGAAGAAGAACATTAAGAAAACTAGTGAAGAAAAACATCGATTTTATGAGCAAGGAAAAATAAATTTGGGGCAGAGAGAGCGATATAGGAATGGAGTATATGAGGTCAACGTAGTGATTGAGAAAAGGTGCAGAGGAGTTAGGATTATCCGATTAAGTGTATAAGTCGTAAATAAAAATATGTATGTTTAATAGGTTTCCTAATCTAATTTACTAGAAAATGCTAAATAATTATGAATTAAATTATGAGTAGTAATTACTTTAAGCAATCCTACACATATATAGGTTCGGGTAATTCTAATTTATAAAAATAAAAAATCATACCCTAGCCTTTTTTTTTTTTTGAATGTTCGAGTAATTTTGCCATTTACAAAATTTTTCTATTTGTCAAATTTTACCAGCTAGGTTTTTTTTTTGCAGTTACCCTTTTTTTTGTGGTTCTTTTGTTTTTCTTCTAACACTACTACTAGTTGCATGTCTGATTAGGCTTGGTTTTTATAAAGGGAAAAAAAAATTGAAGATGAATCAAATAGTGACGTTTGACAGACTTTGTGTAAGAGAAATCAGAGCCAAAAAAAATAAAATTCATGGATTTGAATCCCATAAGATGCCACATACTTCTCTTCCAAACAAACGAGAAGAAATAAAAAAACAATTATATTGTAGATTTACTCGTTTATATGCAATTTTTATTGATCGAAAAAAGGTGGAACACTGATGACTAAATGTGGAACTCACTACTTAGCAAGCCTTTTCGACCAATACTAATGCTCCAAATAAAATTATAGAATTCACTAATGTCACATTAAATCCAATTCAGATAAGATTGTAAGACCTTTATTTGTCTAATTGACATTATTTTATTAGTTAAAAACTAACTACTAGACTTGTCAAGTATTAGTTCTGATCATGATAAAATGCATTCATTGCAGCCAAAGGAAATAGCTAAATTTGGGTTAGCTAGGAGATATATAAGAATGCTATCGGAAAAGCTAATATAGAAAGCTAAAAACCTAAAAGTTGCATGTCAATGAACATTGCAATATTTCACAGAGCACCTGTAAAACACTGATAAGACTTCATCATGTTTCGCTTTTCTTCTATCCAATCATCAAAGTTTTGCCACCTTTGGCCCTACACTAAACTTACACAATCATATTATCAGAGTATGTAGTTAGTGAAACATACATAAATATATATATATATGTATATATTTGTATATGTGTGTGTGTTTGTGTGTATATATATATATATATGGTGAATAGAGTATGTGGTCATACGATGTTCCAAAACTTAAGTGGTGCCATCACCTAGGTCAAGTGGTGGGAACAATTGGCAACATACTCTCATAATATGATTGTGTAAGTTTATTGTAAGTCGAAAGGTTGCAAAACTTTGATGATGGAAGAAAAGTTATGTGGAAAAAATGAAGTGCAAGAAGATGAGGTAAATGAGAATAAAAATGACTTTCCTATAACTAGTAATATATTTTTTTTTTAATTTAATTTTTCTGCCAACTAGACATGCACAAAAGAAAAAATAACTAACTTATCTTTACTTTTCTATAGTTATCTTTGCAACCAAACATTACCTTAGTATCTATTTGAATAGAGGAAAAGTCATGTGAGAAAGTGAAATTTGGGAAAGCGTGGTAAAGGAAAATAAAAAATCTTTTGGAAAAACGTTTGTTTACCAAAAAAATTGAGAGAAAATTAGAAGTTAGTGATACTTAGTTGTAGTTCTTAAAATTTTTGCTTCTAAATAACCATTTTTTCTCAAAATTTTGCAAATTTTTTGCAAGACACAAAGTGCAGGAAAATTTTCTTATTTTCTTGCTAAGCACACACACACACACACAAATAATCATAACTAGTGCTAAATGCACACTCAATGTGTGTGTAATAAAAAAATACATATCATATATGGTTATATATTTTATATAAAATTTTTATTTGCTTCATCTTTTAAATCTTTTTCATAAAATAAATTTGTGTTGGTAAATTATAATGATTAGGAATAGTTATGTTGAAAACATATGTTTTAATAGTTTTAAGTTAAAATTAGTTATAGATAGTTATCTTGATAACATATGTATAAATAAAAGTAGTTTTATAAGGACAAAAATGGAAGTTCATATAGTGACTTTTAATGCTCACCTCAAACCCCTTTCCTCCTCTGTAGAGGTGTCAAAATGGATGACTTTGGGCGGGTTTGGGTTGGGTAAAATGGGTAATGGGTATAAGTGAGTCAACCCATTTATATCCATTTAATTAGATGGGTATAAATGGGTAAATCAAAAAATGAATTGGGTAACCCAATTGCCCATTTATAACCCATTTATTTTAACTTTTGTAAACTCATTTAAATTCATTTTTGCAAACTAAGTTATCAATTTATACCACTCTTTGCACCCATCATTAGTTTTAAATATTTACTTATAATGTTCAATAAGCCTAATTATCAATTTTTTTCCTATCCGTACTTTATGTCGCAAAATTACATGCTATTTAATAATTGAATAATAAGAATATAAAACTAAGCACGATAAAAGTTAACATAAAAACTTAATCCAAAAATTTTGAACCCCTATCATTTTTTTCATGTATAAATTTAAAATTTGATTTTGGAAAGATAGGAAAAGAGGTTAAAACTTATCATAAATTAGTAATGCTGAAAAATGAGCAAGTTAACAAACTAAGAGAAAATAAAATGATTAGATAAAACCAACAAATAATAATAATAATGAAACAAAAGTAGTTAACATCATGACAAAATGAAAATTTTGAAAAAAAAAAAAGGGTGAGGAAAGAGAGGAAACTTGGAGACAGACAATTTTAAATGGGTTAATTGAGTTTGATGGGTTACCCATTTATACCCATATGCAAAAATTTAAGATACTCATACCCATTTATTCATGGACGGGTATGGGTACATTTAATTAAATGGGTTGATTTGCCACCAATACGCCTCTGCGTTTATATATAGTATACTATAGATAATTAACTTTCCTTTACATTGCCACACTTTTCCTTGCAAGTTGCAAACAAATACTACCTTAGAATTTATAGTCACATGATATTTTTCAACTTAATTGTCCAACAACCCAAGATTCAAAGGAAAATGCTATAATCCCTTTGGATATGATACCTGATTTTAGAATTTGGCTCATCTCCAATAGATTTCGTCTCTATTTTTCACAATACATATCTGGATGTATGACACGTGTTTTTATTTATTATCAAGGATTAGGATTTGGAGAGAGAATCCATTGGAGAAAAACCAAATCCATTATTCTAATGCACTTATATCCTGACATATCATATAGTAATTTAAATTCTCGAAATAACATAAGGATTGATAATTTTTATTCTATATCCAACAGTAAATTTAATTTTATCGGTACAATACATACAAGAGACTTCAGAAGTCCCCACATTCAATAGGCTTTTCCCTTTTCTTTTTTCGGGCAATAATGTATAACTTTACTTTTGCTGGGCTTGATGAGTAACAATCTGGGTGCATAAATCTATAATTCATGGAACCAAAGATCTTGCACAAGATTTTTTTTTTTTTTTTTTTTTAAAACCTTGGCCACAATTAACGTTCTACGGGTGAATCACTATGAGATTATAAAAAGAAGGGAAAAAGTTTACTTCACTCAATTGGTTAACAGATTAAATGATGTGAACTAACAACGTACTGTGTCAATCGAAAAATTTTCTCGCAGGCTTAGAGATTATGAATCATTGTGAATGGCATTTTGCTGATTATGCGAAATGAAGACAAACTTATATATTGTGTATCTCTAAATCGTAAGTTATATATTACCTCATGTCCTCAACTATGAAAGTGTTAAAAAAAAAATCTCAAAAAGAGTGTATTAATTTCCCTCCCTCTGTGCTTAATGCTAGTGACTTAAACGAATAAAAATTCTTCTTGCTTTACCCCCATAGAAAAAAAAAAGAAAAAGAAAAGGATAACAGTATTTTGGGACTACTCAAGTTTACTTTCCAAAGTTTGTCCTGGAAAAATTTTCCACTCAGAACTTTCCAATTATTACAGACTAATCAAGTTACTAATCACTAATGGTGTAAATTTAATCACATGAACGAGAAACACCACATGAGTAGACGCCTTCCAGAATTGAAAATGGAAGTTATCCAGGTTAAAACATGACACAAATGATGAAGAGATGTTTTGATTTTTTATTTTCTATTTTTTTAGTGATGGAAGTCTTGAGTTTTTATTAAATAATTCTCAAAGAGTCAAGCATGAGAGCAGGCTCAAGAAAAGTTGGAGCAATATGCCGCCCTATTAATTCATATCTACAAAATCGTAATGAGTTTTTCTTGCCCAATAGGTACTCGTTAACACATTTAAAATTTACTTAATTTAACATGTATATACATATATTAATAATTATTACCATCCCTTACATTTATATACTTTTCCTATTTAATCTTACTTACCATCCATTATATTTATTTACTTTTCATAATTAATTTTGCATTTCTAAAAATATGACACCTGAAATATATCTTAGCGTTAGACAAACCCAATCTTAATTAAATGAAAGAGTAATCTAGATATGCTAAAGCAAAATAGAAATTTGCTCCAAAGTTAATTTTTTTAACTCAAAATTTATAGGCCTCATATCAAATTCAAAGATATGGAATTCTGTTTGGCAAGAACGGAAAAAATTTAATCAGCCATTTAGTCAAAAGATTAGGTTGCAAACTTCACAAGAATGTAAAAAAGTTTGACCAAAATAAAAAGAGAAAAGAAAAGAAGTATTTTATGTTTCTGAACTTGGGATGAAAAATCTGCATCAATAGTGGTCCCAAACTCCAGTCCTTGCTTTTTTGCTACAAACTAATTTGACTGTATCAATCTTTTGAGGAATAATAGTTAAGCTTCCAAGTAACAATGCACTGCTAATACTTACATGCATGCTCACTTAAATCCTAAAATTTGGAAACTCATTATATTTATGTCGTTTTCTTTTCCATAATAACTTTCACAAAATGGACACTTTTTGCATAATGGATTTTCTGTAGTTCGGATTGTTGTAGATTGTTGTAATTGAGTAGGTTCTTGTGTACAATTTTTTTTTTACAATAGCATGTTTAGATCAAGCCAAATAACATGAATTTAAATTTGAAATTCAAATCATGCAAATATAACATACATCTATAGCTGCTAATGTAAAAAAAATTATTACACTGTCAGTGCATAAAAAGTTAAATCAGTAATTTTATAATCATTAACGAATCATGGCTCCTCTCCCAAGTCCTTTCAAGTTTCAAATTCCCCAATTGTTGTTCTTCACTTTTTTAGCCAGTGCTGGATATATGCTTCTTGAGCTAGCATGGATTTGATTCCAATTGAAAAGCACGTCAGAATTTGAGTTTTTGGAGCTACATTTAGTTTCTGATTTAAGAAAATCAATATTTTGATATTCTCAACTGATTTTTCTTTCAAATTTTGACTTTTTTTAATTAAAACCCAAGAAAAAACTTGAGTCAAAAGCTACAAAAATACTTGTGATTTTAGATTTTGATTTTAATTTTTCAAAAAATCAGTTGAGAACAAGTCAGTGCATCCCCTACACATGTTATGCTTCAGATATGCCTTTGTTTATATGCATGCATTGGTGATGAAGAAAGGAAGAAGTCAAGGGCATTGAACTGAAAAGAAACAGAGAATCATGAGGGAAGGGCCCCTTTCTTTGGACAAAGATAAAGAAAAAGAATTAAAGATAAAGGCATGTAATTATTTATAAATTGATGAACCAATGAAAGTTGAACAGGGCCTCAACCGCATGAACCCACGCCAAGATCTTCTACGGCGCTAAAGCAGCTTAAAGTATATATGCTTTGTATAAATTACCTGTAATTAGTGCAAAAGAATCATTCACATTAATGCTCGAAATAATCAGTACGAAAGCGTGATTTGCAGGACGTCACACCCTGTATGGATTGTGGTTCGATTTAGTAAACCGTGATTGGGACTATAAAATATAGCTAAAGTCTTATTAATCAATAAAGAAACCCTTAAATCCCTTAGTTGTTAGAGCATAAGCATTTCTTTAATCATGCATGCGTGCCATATAAGGTAAGGATTACATCATTTGGGGAGCACATCAATTAAGATCTTCGTTTGGGGACAAATTGACATTGTTCTTAGTGTTCGTGTCTCATGGCATTTGCTGCTTGGATAATTATATTTAATGAGTAGGGTTTGTCTTAGCTTCTTAGGCTGAGGAGTTATCAACTTCACTAGGGAGATCTTTTAATTTTTTTTTTAAGGTAATTAAGGAATCTGACTATGTGGAATGTATTTCATGTTTAGTTCAGTGGTGGGAGAATGACTTTGTGACGATGATCATCCAATTTTCAAGCATCATTTCATTCTCTTCTATCCACTTTACATGTGTTTAATTTGCTGTTGTTACTAGTTGAAAAATCTTCTTTACGAGCCTAATTAAAGGGCCCTTTGCTAGCTATTTGAGTAATTAATTTCTTTTTGATATGATCAGTTGTCAAGTAGGTGTGTATTGTAGGCCTCCATAGTAAAATCAAATGAGGAGCCTCACAGTTGAATGTTTAACTAGGGCTTTCGTTAACGAGTGCTCGTTCATGACTGCAATTACCAAAGCAGCCATAGCCTTTGAAATGCCTTGAAAATGTGAAAAGCGGTAAGTCTATGTGTAGAGTGGAATGATTTTGCGATAACTAAGCAGTTTTTAGTTACAAACTTATATGTGCCACTCAATTGTTTCTTCTGGTCGGAGATGTATGGTTATGTGGTTGTAGAATGGAATTACTTAAAATTAAATCCCAAATATACAACCGCAAAGCTGCCCAACAAACTAATTTCATGGCAAAAGGTCCACATAATTAAGTAGGCACATCGCAAGACACAATTTCTTGTCAAAAAAGCATGACAATCATCGTGATTAAATGATTGAACGATCCTACTTAGGGTTGCGCGAGGAATTAATTAGCAAAGCTATAAGGTCTAATCACCAAATCTAGCTAGCAAGTAATAGTAGAAGTACTTGCTAACTGATCCCCAAAGTAGTCTTGCTAATACTCTCGCTGCAATGATGACAAGGAGTGGATACAAAAGAATGATTAAAAATACTTTCCCTTTACGGAAGTGGGAATTTCTTTACGATGGAGTTGAATTCTCTGGACTTTCCCTTTTCAGGAGTGGAGGATGAGAAGATTGCTTACATACAACTGCACGAGTTGGATTCTCTTCTTTCATGTTACAATGATCTGAAACATTTTTTTGGTTAAAATATCCAAAATGGGCATCCACTAGGACTATTGATGATAAGCATCTTCTAGCAAATGAATCTGTGAATGGCTGGTTAATAGTCCATATGGCTTACTGATTGGTCTGCCATGTTCTCACCCTATCTTCTTTCTTCCTTTCTTCCTTCTTTGACAAAGAGGCATTATAGATTAACTTTTTGGTGGCTTTGCCCTATCCACATATAAATGTTCTATTTATTTTTAACTTGTTCCCTAGTTTGTAATGTTCATACATAGTTGACTATGTACCTCCTACATGCTGAGATTGTTTCTACGATCAAATCAGACTGATAGAGATACCTATGGAAGCTCTTAATACGTTAATTTGCTTTCCTCACAACAGTTGAAATAGTCGAAAATAATTGAGAGTGAAATGGAGGGGGGATGGCGGGGTCCGGGAGATTCTCTATTTTCTTCTTGTTCTCTAACGCGTGAATAAGATCGATGTATTTCAGCCATTGGGATTGTACTGGTATATGATAGATAGGTTTGGAAAGAACTCCAAGGGAAGTTGAAGCATCTAGTTTAGTTCTCACCAATAATTGTTAGGTCAAGTAATAAGAAACTTCATGATCTTGTAAGCAAGGTTTCATGTTCGAATCTTGTGAATAGAAAAAACACGTTGGAAGAGCCATTCTCCTAAAAGGGATTTAACAGTGCTCGATTCCAAGTTAATATGCTCTAAATCGATAGATTTATATGAAAAAAAATTTCTAGTTTAGTTCTCACATGTCAACGTTAAGAGCCCGTTTTTTATCCAGCGTGACTCTAGAAACATAGAAGAAAAGCAATTGAAGCCTAAAATTAATTGCTATCCATGTTGTGGCAGGATAATCTCAATTTCGTAAAATTGATAGAAAGAATAAATCTATTTCTTTTTAAGTAGGAAGAAGAAATCTTAGTGAGAAAATAAGGATAAATCCTTTTGAATTTAGTATAAGCAAATAGGAGCCTTCTTTTACTGTTGTTGTGAATAAAAAAGGAAAAGAAAATTAACCCTAAAAATTTTCACATGAAATACCATTATCTATAATAGAAGAAGCGTTCTCCTGAAATATAATTTTCATGCTGTATTAATTTATTATGTGAACATCCATCCTTTATTCACCCTTCATTGAATTGAAAATTGTGTGTACATTCATGATCACGATAAGGATGTAAAATTGTTTAACTTGTAATCATGATGGGAAGAAAAAAGGGAAAAAGCTTACTTCTCCTAAACAAACATATAAAGAATTCATATTGTAATTTTCAAAAGAGAACCTAAAGATTTATGCAGATAGACAAATACAATTCAAATTGGCATACAGGTTGAGTTTGTCCAAGTAACTTGTATTTAGTAATAAGGTTTTGACTTCTCTTGCATATGGAAATTCTTTGATCTTTATTCTTTTCCTTTTGAAAAAGACACTCAAAGCGAAACAATTGCTTTATATTCTTTTTTTTAGATAGAAAACATTGAGAACGTTGAATTTAATGGTCCATTAAAAATGGGATAATTTCACAAAGCTCCCCTGAGGATTCTAATAATTACAGAGAGCTTCTCTTAAGTTTTAAAAATTACATATACCTCCCCTATTTTTATTATTTAATAACAATGTAGATCCAACAAGTTAAATTTTCTTTCAAAACTCCTAAATTGCCCTGTATACAAAACTAAGAAAGAAAAATATAGTATACGCAATTATTTTCTTCCATACTTTGCATAAATCAAAAAGTGTAATTCTTAACAACCATCCAAATATAAGATCTAAAATCAAGTAGCCGTCCAAAAAATCCCAAATTACATATACATTATTAATACTTGCTATGATAAAAAAAAACACATAAAACCCCATTGAAAACCAATTTTGTACCCCCAAATTAAATATCAAAGCTCAAATACCTTTTCATTATAACCTAATCTGACCTAGAACCACCATTACAACCCTCCTATGGATTTAAAAATATTAATCTCTCAAAAATAGAGAATAAATTCTACCTCCATAATAAAATCATAATAAAAATTTTCTAATCCAATGAAAGAAATCCTTATATAATTATTGATATTTTATAAAAGTTTTTCTTGACAACAAACAAAACATGATAAATTCCACATCTTAGTTCTTCTTTCTATTTCAATCATCAATTTCATTATTTTTTTCTCTATTATTGTGAGTCTTTTCATTTTCTTTTAGTTTGACACATTATCTACTCCTTTTGTAGATTTTATAATTTCAATTGGCTAATATTCACAAAACCGAGAAGATAATAAAAAAAGGTTATATTAATTGAAAAATAGACAAGAGACAGAAAAATAGATTTTTTTAAGTTTTGTAAATTTATTGCCTTAAATTTAAAATTGTCTACTAAGTGGAGGATACTATAGGTATTTTACTATGTCAAGGGAGGTAAGTGTAATTTCTTAAACCTGAGAGGAGCCAAGTGAAATTGTTAGAAACCTCAAGGGAGGTTTCTGAAATTATCCCTTAAAAATGGCATGAAAAAATATCTAGGTGTACCTAAACACAGCACATGTTTAGGTACCTAAATACAAACTATATTTCCTAATTTTTTCCCTCTGCTTGCATAACTAAATGTAGGTGCAACAATACAGGGGAAAAGAAGATTGAAGATCCAATGATTTCAGATCTCCACAAGGAATATTTTGTTGCTCTTCTTATAATGGAAAAAAGTTTCAAAAACATTTTTTTCCAAAGAACAAGGTTACCATATTGTATGAATACATACAAAATGCAGGTTATCCAATCTTTCAGGAAATCAGAACATTTGGCATCTAACAAAAAATACCTCTTTATATACACGATAGCTTAGCTTTTGTGGATATAAAATTTGTAGAATACTATTGTTCATAAAGCAGTGCTTGCATGGATAAGAAACACTGAAAAACTTACTCCTCAAGCTAAAGAGCAGCTGTTGAGACCATGTCACTTAACTCTTCTTAGTGCTTTGATAGTAGGTATCGTGTGTGAGGTATGGTAGCAAGATCGATCAGTCTGGGAGGTGCGTGCAGAATTTGTGATGTCAACCATACAATAAAAGTAATGGCACTCTTTTCTCTAGCTTTTTTTTTTCCTCACTGATTTTGCTTTTGAATATTTAACTTTAGTTTCTATATATACCATAGTGATTGATGTATGTAAATTGAAAGGTGATTGAAAATGTAGCAAGGAATATTTTCATAAGTTCTCTGCAAAAAAACTGGCAATCTAATCATCAGAGACTTCCACTTCGAGTCACTTTGACCAAATTGATATTACAGACTACAAAGTGAACTCTTCCTGGACTAAGCAACTAACCTAATTACAAGAATATACAACCATTATTGTGAACATCTATTATCGTCAATGTGACAATTGTTAAGAAAAAAGTTAAAAGAATATGCAACATTTATTTTGTTGTCTAGGGAGTGGACAATTATTTTGCTGTATCCCATAAGCGAACAACTTCAGGTGCTGTAAATCATCTGAACGATTCTTTGCGCCAACTTGAAATGTTAAATTTCATCCAGGAAAAAAAAGGACTTGTTTGAAATGTTGAAGATTTCTGAATATCTATGGGCAAACTTGAAGCATCTCTCTAGACTTCAGTAACTCTTTGCCATTATTGGATAAGAATGACGAGATTTCTCAAGTAGTGGAATTAGGTCGAAGATAGCATCATCGAATGTAACAAGTCTATGGTGGGCTATCTTCAGTGGACTAGCCGATCAGTCATAAGCACATTTTCTTTGCTTTTCAGAAATTCGCTTTTAGCCTTTGGATCCTATCTGTCAAGTGTGATTGTAATCGAATCGAGTCCAGTTCGAATTTGAGTATCACTAAATTTGAGCTCGAATTCGATCCTAAGTAGATATACTCAAACTTGAGTTCATCGAGTATGTATTTTCTTGACTCGAGGCATATTTAAACTTGAGTTCAAACTCAAGTTGAACAGTCCAATTTTTCAAATCCAAGCTTCAAAAGCTAGAAATGTCGGTAAAATATTTTTCTAATCAACTTCCAAAACAAAAATGTATAAAATTTGTATTTTCATATCCTTCAAAAAATCAAGAAATTCATCCTTATGCAATTTTTCAAAAGAACTGACCAAAAATTAATATTCAAATAGCAAAAGAAACAAATTTACCATGTTCAAGTGGAAGTGACTATTACTCATCCGGATTAATTATCACTTTGAATCTGAAGCCTTTTGCAATCTGTTCTTTTGATCGAGATAAAAAGGTTACTAACCTTGGCTAAATAGACTAAACCATCTCGAGTGATTACATGGAGGGAGAGAGGTGGACACTGATATATAGAGAGAGGCGGGGAAGCGGCTTGGGAGCGATGATAAGAGGATTAACGAAAGAAAAAGAAAAATGATGTAAGAAACATAATTGGCGGAAAAATATACGAGAGCCTAGTATATATAATACATGATAAGGCTCATGACTGCTTAAGCCTAGTATATTTTGTTACTCAAGCTAATCAAGTTCGAACTCGAAATGAACCTAGTATATTGGAACTTGAACTCGATTGGATTTTGTTAGTCTAGCTAATTGAGTTTGAACTTGACAAAATTGAGTTGAATCTACCTTTTTTCAAGTCAAGAATAGTTTGATTTTTTTTTAAATTGTAAGTGGGAGCGTTCGAATCCAAAAATTCTCATTGACACTCCCTCTCTCCAAATTATTCAACCTATCCAACTCCCTGAGAATAGCTCGATTTGCTTACACTCTTACTCTCAAATCTCTTCTACCTGTTAGGAGAAACTTCAAATGTTAAAAGAATTTTTTTTTGGGTCAATTGTCATATCCTACTTCTGCTTCTGCAAACTCCAAATGTTAAGAGAAAATTTTTTTTTGGGGTAAATCATCATATCTTACTCCTTTTTCTTTTTTCTAACCTTTTTTTTTTTTTTTGTTGATCATCATATTCTACTCCTACTCTAACTTATATTAGGTAAGGATCTAACTGGTTTTGGGGGGAGAATGGGGGAGAGATTAGAGGAAGAAAATTCCTCCTCTAGACCACAGGAGTAAGAGAGAGAATCCCACATTTAGACCAAAAGAGTGCACTATTACACGCCTTTTAGATTTTATTGTAGGAGCAGAGACCTACACTTTATATTTCACCTGGTGGCCTACTCGTCTAAAGAGAGTTGATTTGCTAAGAGAAATTTCAAATATTAAATTTTTGCAAAAGTGAATCTTATTTGAGGAAGTATAATAAATATGGATGAGTATATGCAAATGATAAATTAGTTAGGTGTAGTTTAGGTAATCAACAACACGGGTATCCGTTCGAAAAATTTTATATAATCCCAAATATTTGGCGTTTATCTGGATTCGGAATATGTTAGCGTTTCACACAGTAGTCTTTATTATATTCTAGATTTATTAGTTCTCGTGGGTTTTTAGATTTAATTATTTTACCTATGACATCTTCCATGTATTTTCTACGGTTAGGGCACATCTCATCTCATGTAGCGAAATTATGTCTTTCATTTTATTTTTATTTTTTAACAGTGCATTTTGGCAACGTAACGCTTACCATAGCCGTATCTGGCTTCTGAGCGTGGGACTTTAAAGGGCAGGGAAGATGGGTAGGAGGATGATGGCAGATGGCTCATCGCTATCTGCAACGAGAGGAGAGCATATGCAAAGCGATGGGAGAGACGAAGGGCCATCATCAACCCAAAGCTCCTACCAATCACACATCTTTTTTCTTTTTTTTTTGAAGGAACCAATCACACATTAGATGAAGTTGAAGTGACAAATCCAAGGACAGCAAGGATAAGAATTAGACATCCCCTAGGATCTCTTTCAATGGAAAATTCAATGATTTATGTCAAGTGTTTCGCCACATTATATTTGAGGAAATTTTGCTATCCAAACAAACACTTTTCATGATTCAAGGGTCATGTGTTCAGCTTTTTCTCATATATGACACTCTATTTTCCTATGGAATGTTCAATTATAGTCAAATTAATCTAGAGAAAAATTCTGCTAGTTAACCGCGGAAAGTTAAAATGATCCATAACAAAAATGACCTGTTGATTCAATTTTATTTTTTTTTGACAATCCTCATATTATATTCCTGCTTCTATTCTAATCGGATTCCAGCACGAGCAGTTGTCAGGTCAACCATATTTGCTAGCTTTGTCCAATTGTACGTGATATACATTCATTTCTTCGTAATGTAACTCATTTTAAATACAAAAATAAATATAGAACAATTTTTTGTGGATGGCGTTAAAAATAACGCATATATAATGATCTGAATCTTTTTTTTTTTTTGATCAATCATGACCATGAACCTTTCGGGAACACTAATGATCGACCCTACCCCAAGGCTTATTCATCTGTACTAAGAGAGGGCCCAATTAGGCTAAGGGAAGTTAAAGGAAAATAATCCCACCTCTAAATCAAAGGATTGCATTATCGCTCATCTTTTGGACTTTAATGCATGTGCAGAGGTTTGAACCCTAAACCTGCGATGCTGTATTTTATGTTTCATGTGGTTCATTTTAAGTTGTCTAACACGTTAAAATTGCTTCGTGTGTAACTTTTTTTTTTTTAATTACGTACCTTTTTTTTCTTAAGATAGTGATAACTATAAGATGTACACTTCTTGGAAGGACCACAAAATGCATTGTTTTGGTAATCATTCTGCCCTTTATTAATCCTAGAACTAGCTGATACGAGTTGAATTGAATAATTAACGTACTAACAACCATCAAATGTCTTCTACTCTATGTGTATAAAAAATAAATGTCATCCTCTTTTATTTTTGTTTTTATTTTTTTGGGACCTTGAATTTTTAATATGAAATTGGAAATAGAAAAATTGCATCAATCATCCCTCACATATCACTGATGTGAAAATTTAATACCTTAAAATGAAAACGAGTAATTTTAATCCCTCGTATATAAAATGTGGTCGTATTTTAGTCCTTCGATACTTTTTCGGACTAATTTTAGTTAGGATGAACCATAGTATCACTGCTTTATATTTAAAGAGTAAATTTGGCAAATCACTTATTCCATTGACCTAAATGTAAAGAACCAAATGGCTAGTATACCTATGGCACTTTAAAAAATTAGGCTTATATACCTATGGCTAGTCTTTTTACACATTAACGTAATGCCCAACCAAGTCAAATAATAAATATTGGACTAATACATATAAAATTACCGATTTAGAATCTAATACCTAAACGTCCTTTTAAAAAATCTAGATCACATAGCTTTCTCTTTTTCTGCTAATCAAAGTTATACAAAACTCTCCACTCCTAAATAAAAAATTTTGCAGCACACCAAAATTTCAAATTCAAACAGTAAATTCATATTTACCCAAGGGCAGATATATAGATCTATTTCCATGGCAACGGAACTTGGCTGAGTTCGTTTATTCCTTCCAAGGAATTTTCAATTGCTTTTGTGGGTGGCCATGATGACAATGGCGGCAGCAGCATGAGACAGAGGTGTGGAAATGGAATTCGTAGAAGGGTTTTAGAAGAATATTTCAATTGAGAAATCAGGTCATGGAAAAGGGAAATTTGGGCGGATACAGCAAAATCACAGGGTCAAAAAAATTGTCTTTAGTAGCTTGTTACTTGAGAATCCAAAGGAAGAATTCAATGGAGAATGTGAGGAAAAGTCTACAATTGGATGTTCTTCTAATTTCTTGCGAATCAAAAAACCTCAGCTTTCCTTTATGGTATGTAGGAGAAAGAATGTAACTGAAAAATTTCGAATCTAAAAAAAAATTCAAATAAATGGCATGGTTGTTTATTGTCCATGATATCTACCATCAGTCCTTTTACATTTGATTCAACGCAACGAGTGATTTGTCAAGTTTATCCTTTAAATATGGAGCACGTGATAGGTCAGTAGCTCATTTCGAATAAAATTAGCTTGAAAAGGCGTTGAGGGCAAAAAATAAGTACATTTATATGTTAGGAATTAAAATTGCTCATTTTTTGTTCCGAATGACTAAGGGGGTGCTTGTTTCACAGATTGGAATCGGAAATGGAAATGGAATCATAGACTCTGGTTTCATTCCAATATCTAGCTTGGTTCACATATTGGAATTAGCATCATTCCAATTCCTGATGCTTGGTTTGATGAGTGTTTCGGAATTAAATGCAATTAAATTCCAAATTTACCCCTGATATAACAATTCTTATAAAACAAAGGGATAATTGCAGGAACCTCCCTTATAAGAACAGAGTACCTATTTTCCCATAAACAAATTTATTTATCGGATAAAATAAAAATAAACCCGTTTTTCAATAAAACACCAGTTCTTTATGGCTTTCCTCCATAATAAGAACAGAGTACCCATTTTTTCATGAATAAATTTATTTATTGAATAAAATAAAAATAAACCCGTTCTCCAATAAAACACCAGCTCTTTATGGCTTTCCTCCATTATAAGAACAGAGTACCCATTTTCCCATAAATAAATTTATTTATCAGATAAAATAAAAATAAACTCGTTCTCCAATAAAACACCAGCTCTTTATGGTTTTTCTCCATAAATTGTCCATTTTCCCATTTTTCCATAAGCTAATTTATTAGTTGGATAAAATCAGAATAATTTTAAATCACAACGCCTACAAAGTCTTGGATTTGGGTTTCCAATATGTAATTGCAGATTTATTGCAGGTTTGGGTTTCCCATTCTTATCTAATGACATAACCCACAGCTCAAACAACTGCTTCATGTTATTCCAACTATGTGACGTCATCCAATGGGCGAAAAGATCCATCAATCCTTGAACATCCAGGGTCTGCGACAGCGCTTGCAATCGAGAACCCGCCCATTGGTTGAAAATCCCTAGCGGCATTAGGGAGGAGGAATTCTCATTGAGGGATGACGGGTAAGGGTTCCGCTAGTTTTGATTGTAAAGCGGATTGCCGGAGGCCGGGTTAGGAGGCAACGAATGGTAGTGTTGGTGGTTTGCGACGGAGATATTGGCGGAGGTGGTTCGGCGAGTTGAGCTTCCTGGGAAAGAAACGGAAAAGTGGAATTGGATTTGAATATGGTGAAGTCATGGTGATTGAGAGAAAGAGAAGGTAGAGGAGTTATAAATGTTGTCTGAGAGAATAAGTTGAGGGTTTTGTCCAAAATCTCCCAATTTGCTCGGAAATGATTTTTTAGAAATGATTCCAAAAATTGCATACCAATAGACTTAACCCAAGCAACAAATAAGGTGTTTATTCCATTCTTTGATTCCCAAACCCTTTAACCAAGCAGCCTAAATTTTCACATCATTTACGTGATGGAATGGACAATTGGTTCAATTTTTCCATTGGAATTCTCCACCAAATCGTGGCGTTGAATTTGATGTTATTTATCTAAGCCCTTTGGAGTTACGATATAGGGCTCTAGTAAACTGGACATATCTGTTCTCGGCCTGTTAAACAATTCATTAAGCCGTTCTTGAGAGATGTTTTGGCCCAAGTTAAATGCTCACTGTGGGCCTACTCCATTTAGCCGACGGTAGGAATACATGCTATTGCAAGAAATATAGACCTATGGCTTTTCCGCAAAATCAGTATAAGATAAGGTTCAAGTCCATTTTCATTAGTAGTAAGATTTGGGAGTTTTCAAAAAAAAAATAAAAAAATCCTTTGGGAATTTAACTTGGCATTAGCAAAATCCTAATGATAAAGAGGAACATCACTTACATGTTTTTTTTTAAGCACCATCTTCTTGAACTTACATGAAGATTTTTAGTAGCTGTTTCTTTTTTCTTTTCAAAGTGGTCTCTCTCTTTTTGTATAATCTTTTTTTTTTGTTTCACGAAGATCGTGGATTAAGCGATTTTCAAATATGAAACACAATTCCATCATAATTTACATGTAAAATTTCCCAAACTAAAATATATCCTCAAGTGTTGTAACTTGGCCTTTTCTTGCACCTTTAGCTTATCTTGCAATAATATTTTTATTTCTTGCTCATCACACTTCAAGAAAGCGTATGTTGGAAAACTTCCCTATAGAATATAGACTGTTTCTTTCTGAAACTTTTATAAAAATAATAATGTCCTTTGACTTTCTCTTTTTTTTTTCCCCCCACCAACAAATTTGTGCCGCCTTGCATATCAAGAAGTCAAAAAGTTGACGCATGTTGAATAGGTTGAACCTGTCTTTGTCAACCAACTGTGTCTTGGGTTAGGAGAGCCCAGATTTGCCAATGGAATTACCCAAGAGCCCAATCATCAGACCCATAAACTTTCCACCCAGAGACGCATATAAGAACCCACAGCCCAATCACGGTGTCACAGCTTTTAACCAGCCCAATCAAAACGACATCGTTCACACCATAAATCACTCAAACCGACATCGTTCAGAGCAACCCTGAGTGGCAAAATTGGAAATTGACAAGAAGAAGACAAAGCACCAGGGCAGCAAATCCCAATCCCTAAAGGCTTTGTGTGCTTTTTCCTCCCCTCTCTTTTTCCCCTTTCAGCGTCCCCGCAGCCCACCGCCCTTTCAAGGCATAAAAATAAACAAAGCAGCAGTCTTTGTTTTCCCTCTTTTCATCAGTTCACATTTTCTTTCTTTTCCTTAACTCCGCGGCGTAGATCCGAGGAGTTTCGGAAACAAAATCACAGCTTTAGCAAAACCCTATTTCGGCCTTCTTTCGCAAACCTCTCTTTTTCTCTTCAGATCTTCATCTCATCGCTACTATTTGCGAGGTATTCATCTCATCGCTGTGTTTCTTTATCTATTTATTTGTTGTTTTATTATGTGTAGCTCTTCTCTTTTATTTTGCGGGCTTATTTGGACTTGATTTACTAGATTTGTGGAAGATTGGATTTTGATGACCTTTCTGAGATTGCATATGATGGTCCGTATGGGTTTTCTTCATGTTTTGATGGGTTCGTCTTGTTTTAGTCGTTAAGTTTCGTGATTTCTTTTTTTGGGTCTCCGTTGATTGAAGATCTATTTGCTTATGATGTTTTTTGTTAAAAAATTTTTGTGCTTTTTGTGTTTGTATTGTACCTGTTGATGCGTCTTGTTGCTTTTATATGTCAAATAAAAGATGAGTCCTTTGTGGTGGTTTTTTCGTTGAAGATGGATTGTTTTGGCGCATGTGTCTCTTCGTATGCTTCTATAATGAAGGGTTGTGGTTCATTATGGTGGGTCCGACTTTTTTCTTTTCTTATTTCAGCTTTTTGCTCTTGGTGGAATGTTTTAGGGGTGTGTCTATGTTTCATTCTTTGAAGAGTCAGAAGATTCAAAAATAGTTGCTTGTAAATTTAATTAGGGTCATTGTGTAGATATTCTGCAGAAGCTAGCTTAAGAATCGCAGTGTGGAGCGTGGGATGTTAATCCATTGACGTAGATTCTCATCCTACCGTCTGCATGGAGATACCCAATTCTATTAAGAAGCTACCAACTTTTTGTCCTGTTTGGTTTTTTTGGGTTGCTTTTTTTCTTGTTGAGTTAGATGGTTATGAGATGATTCTGTTGGTGTGATTGTTCTCTATGCACTACAATGTTTGGTAGACTATGGCTTACGTTTTCCCCTTGTTTTCTGGATCATTGGTTTGTAAGAATTGGCTTTATGGTTTTCCCAGTAATCCATGAATACCAAATCATGACCCTTTGTGTCTAATAAGTTAATTAGGTGACTGGAGCTAAAGTATGATATTGTGATAGATCTCATGATTTAAGGAGATGCAACATGAGCTGTTGATGCACTGGACTTGAACTGTATTTCTGTAAATGGAGATATGAATTTTTCTTACGTGGAAGCATCTTTTTGCAAGAACTAAATATATAGCTCTTTGTTTCTTGAATTGTATCTCTAACAATTGGAATATTCATGTTATTGCTTTTTACTCAATTGATACTTGGTTGTTACTAATGCAGTCATGGCTGGCATTGCACCGGAGGGATCTCAATTTGATGCGCGTCAATATGATGCTAAAATGACCGAGTTGTATGTCCTTCCTGGCATTTGTCTCCTCTCATAAGAACAAAATCAAAATTGAAAATTTTTGGATTCCTAGTTATGTATTTTTATATGTTCGTTTAAAATACACCACTATCCAGTTCTACATCCCATTAATTTATTTGTGCTTGAGACTGATTAGCCTATGATTTGGTTATGATGTTTTAGTCTATTTCTTATTGTTGATTTTTGTTTCATCTGCATAGGCTTGGTACTGATGGTGGTCAGGAATTCTTCACTTCTTATGATGAGGTTTATGACAGTTTTGATTCAATGGGGTTGCAAGAGAACCTTCTCAGGGGCATTTATGCTTATGGTAAGCTGTGGCTGGGAATCGCTGTTTGCCTAGTCAATCATGTGGCATAGGCCTAAATTTAATCCCTTGCAGATTGGTTTGCTGGCATCTCTATATTGTTTCTCTCTAACTTTGTTTTAAATTTAGCTTGTCATAGTTGGTTAAGAAAATTTGTGTAACATGTGGCATATTGGTATCGAGTACAGCTACAATAATATATCCTAATAAGGTTGAAAAAATAAAATCTGTTGATCACCAATAAGGGTTCTTGAATAAAGTTTTAAGCAGATACATGTGTAAATTAGTATACGATTGACCTAGATCTGATTTAAGATTATTTATGTTAGCGGTTATGTGAATGGTTAGATGCTTCTATCTGCCCCATAATCTTCTGGATTACTCCCTTAGTGTTGTGAGGCACTCTACTTACTCAAGTTGCCATCTGTTTTGGTTTCCTTCACATCAAGCTAACGCTTCTTTGGTTTTGTGATGACAGTTTTGTTTTCTATTGCTCAATATGTTACTAGGCTGCTAATTTTTTCCATTCTTAACTGATTTTGTTTGTCATTGTGATTTTATGTTTTTGATATGCTATACATGCCTCCTTGTACATTTTGTTTGTTATGTTTTCTGCTATGAACTTTTTAGTTTGGCTATTTTGATAGTTTTTCTAAAAATATTGACTAATAAATTCTGGATTTTTAATTCAAAGGTTTTGAGAAGCCCTCTGCTATTCAACAAAGGGGAATTGTTCCTTTTTGCAAGGGACTGGATGTTATTCAGCAGGCACAGTCTGGAACCGGAAAGACAGCAACTTTCTGTTCAGGAATCCTCCAGCAGCTAGACTATAGTGTGGTTGAGTGTCAGGCTCTTGTTCTTGCCCCCACCCGTGAGCTTGCGCAGCAAATTGAGAAGGTTATGCGTGCTCTGGGTGACTACCTTGGTGTGAAGGTTCACGCTTGCGTGGGAGGTACCAGTGTCCGTGAGGATCAGCGCATTCTTTCCAGTGGGGTTCATGTTGTAGTTGGTACTCCTGGTCGTGTATTTGACATGTTGAGGAGACAGTCACTTCGCCCTGATTACATCAAGATGTTTGTGCTGGATGAAGCTGATGAAATGCTTTCCAGAGGTTTCAAGGATCAGGTTCTCATTTTTTAATAGTGTAGTTTTGTTGGCTTCTGCAGCTAGGTTTACATAATCATATTTGTCATTTCCACCTTTTGTGTTGTGCATGTATATGTTGGAAAAGTTGCCTCTCTCAGCCTTTTAAGAGAGGTTGTGTGTGTCATGTGTGCATATTTCTAGATTTCTTGGAAGACTGTGTTGCGGGTTGCAGATAATTTTAATATAAACTGCCTCTGATAAATTTACTTTCTTTATTTCAGATTTATGATATTTTCCAGCTCTTGCCACCCAAGATTCAGGTTGGTGTATTCTCAGCTACAATGCCACCTGAGGCACTTGAAATCACAAGGAAGTTCATGAACAAGCCAGTAAGGATTCTTGTGAAGCGTGATGAGCTTACTCTTGAAGGTATCAAGCAATTCTATGTCAATGTTGAAAAGGAGGAATGGAAGCTTGAAACACTTTGCGATCTTTATGAGACCCTTGCCATTACCCAGAGTGTCATCTTTGTTAACACCAGGCGTAAGGTGGACTGGCTCACTGATAAAATGCGTAGCCGTGACCACACAGTCTCAGCCACCCACGGGGACATGGACCAGAACACCAGAGACATCATCATGCGGGAATTCCGCTCTGGTTCCTCTCGTGTGCTTATCACAACTGATCTTCTGGCCCGTGGTATTGATGTCCAACAAGTCTCACTTGTTATCAACTATGATCTCCCAACTCAGCCAGAAAATTACCTCCATCGTATTGGTCGTAGTGGACGATTTGGAAGGAAGGGTGTTGCTATCAACTTTGTTACTCGTGATGACGAGCGCATGCTCTTTGACATACAGAAGTTTTATAATGTTGTAATTGAGGAGCTGCCAGCCAATGTTGCTGATCTCCTTTGAAGAGGTTTTGGTAAGGGCAAGGTAAATTTTTCCTTGTTTGGAGTAATTTTATATCTTATTTCGTAGGTTTAGCTAAAAAGTGTACCAGACTTGAAATTGGGAGCTGCGGGTGCAATGATTTACCAAGGGCACTTGCATCTCTCAGTTTGGTTTAAAATCAGAACCTGTTCTTGGAAATTTTTGTTGGTTGTCTTTGTATTGTAAGTGCTCAAAATAACTGCTGATTTGGAGTTGTTTGAATATTATTGAGTTCTACAGTTAGCTTGTCTTTGTGTTTGACCATGTATATGCTGTTCACAATTTGGTAGGAATTGTTCTTTGATGTTAGCATGCACGATGGTACGTTATTTTTAAGCAATGTGCTTGTTATTAGAGTGCTCAACTGCTTTGTTCATTGACCAACCAATTGGCCGTAGGATGAGCCTGCTGGAATTCTTTGTTGATTGCTTGGGCTGCTGGCTGAACTAATGTTAGTTAACATGGTGGTCTATGTTTTGATCGGAGGCCACAGGGTCCTCTTGCAGCTTTTGGTGAATTACCACAAATGTACGTGGCGTGTTCACGAGGAAAGCTAGAATTTTGGACATAGTTGGCAAGGTCTTTTTTGAGTAGCGGTGGTGGAGCTCAGTTATGAATTTCCCTTTTTTTTTTTGTGGTGGGGGTTTGGAGGAGGGGGTTGATGAGATGATGAAAAATTGGACATGATTTGTGGTATAGGGACAAATACATGCAATTGTGCCCCTTGAAAGAATTACATAAGCTTCAGTGGTGATTTTTTATCCTCATTGTCTTGGGAGGCTTCTGGCCGGCCTATATGCAGTCGCCTAAATTATTCATTTGGTTAATGATTTGATGTTCATTAGTTTTTCGAATTTGAATTCAAGGAAATTTGTACCATGTTTCAAGCCATTCATTCCAAGAAATGTGGAAGAGGCTGCAAGGGTTTTGAACCGGCAACTTTTTTTTTTTTGGGGGGTGAGGGAATGTAGGGGGTAGGGGAGGTTAACGCATTGGTGGCGTTAATTGAGGTAAAAATTTGTCCTCGTCCATATGGTTCATTTTCTCAAGCGCTGTGGTGAGACCTTGCCAGGCCAATTGAGCCGGGGGAGTTGGGGGACGGGTAATCTACCGATTGATTGAAGAAAGAGTTTGAAAATAATGCAGCAATTACAAAAACGAGTAATGCTTTCCAGTATAGATTGGTCCCATTCAGCTCAACGACGTTTCGTTCATTCTGACTTGATTGTGTCAAAGCTCCATCCATAATTTGGATGTAGATTCATCGTTGGATGAACTGCATTGCTGAAATTGAAGTGAAAAAACAGACGGTAGGCACAGCTACGAGTTGCCAACCATGGCACGGTAGAAATTCATAATCAGGTGTAAAAAAGTATAGAATAATTGTTCCATCCATCGGACTTTCTTGAAGACCCTAAGAAGAAGGAAGGGGTAATAAGAGTAGAAGATCGGTCGTTGCTTATTCATGAGGATGAGTGGGACATATTGATTGGTAGCAAGACTTTTTAGCAGCAAGAGCACATGCATGAGGAGTGAAATGGACTTTTATGAAACCCTCATCATTCCAACTTCGTAACCTCCTGGTTCATCTTTCACCCGAATATGGCCAAAGATTTCTCTTGGATTTGATGGAAGACTCTATTCGCTATGATGATGATTATACTCCACAAACCGAACCCCACAGCTGTTAGTTAATTGATGCTTCTGGGCATGCCGGAAAAAGCAGCTCATGGCCATAAGAGAGGCGGCCCCAAAACCCCTTATCCTGCTTAAAGGCTTGAGTGGGGAATGGCACGGTTCCACTGATACCTGTACAAACACCCAAAAATAATTAGACAGCCACCCCATCATAGCTGTGATTTGAAAGAACTTTCACATTGGTTGTCGTGCCTCATTTATGCATAGGCTTTTTGTGTGATGCGCCCTGTTTAATCTTATTTTTCAAGAAATCTAACACCTGAAATACATTTTAACGAGTGTCCAATGAACATCTGACTTTCTATCAAGTTAAGGAAAAGGGGGGAAAAAGGATATACCCTTTTTGAGAATTGGTTCGTGTAACATGGTATCAGTAAAGATACCAGGGAAAGATTAGTAAAAATGCATGTCTGGATATTCTTTTATTCCTTTCTAATATTAGATGCTAATGTGTCTCTTTCTCGTCCTATGAACACGTCAAAAAAGAAAAAACGCTGAAGATAAAGAAGGAAACGGTGGAAGGAAAGCAACATTCATTCGGCAATATAAAAACACAGTAGAGCAACGTTTCTTTGTATGTCCTTTGCTGGATTTAAGTACGTATGTTTACTTTAGGTACGTCAATGGGACAGATTTTACTCAAATTCAATCTAGATCCAATATATTTTGGTGGGATTTGAATTTAATTTCTGAAACCCATATCCAAATCCTATAAGAGAGTTATGGATCTGGGTAAGGTTTGATTTTTCGTGATCCATACCCAAATCTAGACCCGTGTATAAATAATTCAATAGAGTAAATTTTATATACACTGTCAGTGTGTATACTCTCATGGTTGGATAGATGATACATGAGCAAATTTTAAATTTCAAATTCAAATTTTACGCATGTGTCATTTATCTAATAGTGATAGTGTATACACTGATAGTGTGTATAAGATTAATCCAATTCAATAGTATATACACACATACATACATAGTAGTAAATTTATAATTTAATATTCTATGGTCATTAAATCGAACATAATAAGATTTCATGATTGTTTTCTTTTTCAAACTAATTGCAATGGCCATTATAATTGGTACAAACTCTTTTTTTAGAAAAAGGAGAAAAATAAAGACAAACAAATGAAAGATTGGACATGGATACAGAATTTTGACATTAAATAGAAGTAGTCAATAATATTTCTTTTTTTTTGTTCATCATATAGCATTCAACTTACTGAATATTAATTTCATTATTCTAAAGTATAAATTGGATGGTATTTCTATTATTTTTAAATTGTATATATTTTTAATATACTTTTACTTTAATATGTTTAGAAAAATACAACGGATGTCTATTGAATATCCAGATCCACAAGGGTCTGGATCTAAATTTATTTTTTTAGACTTATAAGGATCAGGGTCTAGTTTGAATTTAATTAAATTTAATGGGTCTGAATCTAAATTAAATGAATATAACCCAAACACTATTAATTGACGTGCCTAGTTCACTTGTTGAAGTAACTGCCACGTTGGTCAATCAAAATTTTCAGAAGAAAGAAAAAGTTGCTTTGACTATTTTTGGTTTCTTTCAAGTTTCAATTTTTCATATAATTTCAATGATAAATTTTCAAAAGTTGAGGCGCCTTGTGTTTTTTTTTCCTCAATGAGCCAACTAGCCGGCGGTATATATCCAGAAAATTCTAGTGAATGCAATTAGATGTTGTACTTCGTGCCATTCTCGTCAATAACTGTCAGTCACAAAATTTGAATTCTAAATTCGACAGTGGGAAATATATTTACAAGCTACTAGTATTAGTATCAGTATTAATGTATACTAGCATCAATCCCTATTGATCATGTAAACAGAATTTTTTTTTAAAATAATGAAAAATACACTAATCTTACTTTTTTGAAATATCAAATTTACAAGATTTTATTGAAAATTTTTCTTTAACAATGATAAGAGTACTTGGTTTCACATGGTAAGGGACCATTTTCAGGTTAAACACTCCCAGACACTACCTAATATTCACAAGGCAATTAGGCAACACACCCAACCTTAGGAGATATTGAAAAAAAAAACTGCACCAATGGTTTCTAACAATTGTAAATTTTTCCTTTCAATCATTCATATTTAAAACGTTGCACTCATTCCTCCCTCAATCAAACCAACTTTTCATGTGCATATTTTTCAAGTTGCATGGAAAGTTTTGTATTCCAATTTTGCTACTCTAACTTCTTGCTTGGTACTCAGTCTTCGGACGAAAATGCTTCCTTTTCCTTATGGTGACAAAGAAGTAATAATTAATAAATGGGATTTAGATACTTGAATACAACTCTTTTACACGTTAAAAAAACAACTGTTTTAATAGTAGTATAAAGGACCAAAAAAAGAGAAATATATTTGCATACAACCCCACAAAGTTAAGCTGGTATTAAGTAACTTAAATGTAGAGATAAAATAATACGTAGTAATACTACTACCGAAAAAGACTTTGAGCAACTCGATAAAACGGCCTGATTGACTGGTCTTCACTTCAGATTTCCAATGATTTCCATAAAAAATAAAAATAAAAATTACGCAATCAAGAATCACCTATGCCTACCAAATTCAAACATAAACAATACTCTACTACTACTATTATCCACCACCATCCTTCACCATCTATAGACTATAGGCAACCAGCCCCAGTACTTTCTTGTTCTCTCTGTCCATTTTTTTCCTGTAAAAGCAGGCAGGATCCTTTGCTGCCTGCTTTTACTAGTAGGATTTGTCAAAGGGTCCATAGTCAAAACTCAAAAAACTGATCATACTTTTCTCCTTCATCCATCCATCCATCCATCCATCCCCATGGCAGACTATAATTATAACAGATCAAAATCCTACTCTTATTCGAGCCATCACAGGAATAATAATATGCAGATGGACAACTACTACAACTATGGATCATCATATGATGGACCAAGGTCCATTTCTGCGTATCCTAATAATAATCCTCCTCATGACTTCAGGTCTTACAGCGTTTCATATTCTTCTTCCTATGATGCACCGCCGCCTCCTCTGCCGCTGCCGCCTCCTCCTCCTGGACCGGCCCAGCTGAAGGACTGGAAGCTCAAGAAAGGCAAGAGCATGGGTGGGTCAGCTTCAAAATCTTGGAGCTTTAATGATCCAGAGTTCCAGAGGAAGAAAAGGGTTGCTAGCTATAAAGTCTACTCTGTCGAAGGCAAAGTCAAAGGGTCTTTTAGGAGGAGCTTTAGGTGGCTTAAAGACAAGTATACACAAGTTGTTTATGGTTGGTGGTGATTTATACTTATTTTGCTTGTTTTTCTGCTCTTCTCAATCAAAAGAAACTACTCCTATGTGATTTGAAACGCAAGAGCTTGTGTTTTTTTTTTTCTATTTCCCCTCTGTGATCAAACATAAAATTTCACAAAATTGGACTTAATTTTCTTGATGTCTATTTATTTCCTGCTGTAAATTTGGTTCTGCAACAACTTTTTTTTTTCTTCTTTCTTCTGGGCTCTGTTATTATTAAATGCCTCCCTTTCTGGAGTAATCTAGCAGTACTACTTTACTTGATCCTGGTACGCTTCATTATTCTCCATTATGATCTGATTTTACTTTTTCTTCTGTACCATGCTTGCGTGATTAGGTATACTTTGTTTATGTAGTAGTTGCTTGCGTGATCAGATATGCTTTGTTTATGTAGTTTAAATAGTCCCTATTTTTCTAAGATTCCGCCAGCCAATCACAACCCGTTGTCTGCTAAGCGGATGCAAAATCGAAGGAAATGTAATTTTTGTGGTTATTTGTCCTTGTTGGTCATGGAAGCTGAAAAGCTTCTATCTGAAAATTCTTCACATTCAGAATTAGAAGTTGTTACTGAAGATGTTGGTACTGTTAGCTTAACTGGCTTGATAAATGACAGACATCTCTGTAATCTGCATCGGAATGGAGAATTTACAACTGGCAAGATTTTGTTTTTAAGGATATTTGGTAATTTTGGGTAGTACTTGTCAATTTGTCAACATGGAATTGGTTAATCTTTTAATCAGCATTGATAAACTAGATCAATCTTGTGCAGTTGGCTATAAGGGTGTCAGGCATGAGATTTGTCCTTACAGAATACATGTATCCAATATGGTATATTTGGATTGCTTGTTTCCGTTGAAAAATATTATCGTTTTCCGTGATCACATTTCCCTATCACCTTTTTCCCTCACATATATCAAATCGCTACAGTAATTTTTTCATGAAAAATGACGGAAAATGCAATCCAAACACAACCTGGACTCAACCAAGTTGGGCATCTTCTGGGTTTCAATTTCCACCATCAACTAATTCCTCTTTTGGGTTGGATACTTGGAGTTGGTTGCTTCTGCAATTTGGGGATTGAGTTCTGCTTGGGACATGGTTGATCTTGTGCACATTCTCTTCTGAATTCTTGCTCTTTCAGTAGTGTTTTCTTTTCCAAATGCCAAATAGAGAGAGAGGGAGAGAGAGTATTTGGAAACAGGTTGGAAGAAAGGGAGATTGATGGAGTGATCTGGATTAAAATCCTTGTGAACTCGATGATATCGATAACTGATCTTCGTTTATTTGCTTGCCAAATTGGTCCATAACTCGCTTAAGATTTTTGTACCCTGTCAAAACTCATAATGTTGTGGACATCCAATCTGGTTCTAAATATTACTCTGTCTTGGATTCTTGAATGTGTCGAGCAAATGCAAATGGTAGTCATTTGGGATCGTCAGATGTGAATTGTTTATGCTTTCATCTGCAATCAACACAACGCAATCTAATTGAACGGCTTAAAATGTCAAGGCTGGTGAGCTGATGATTTAGCTTACTACTTTTGATTCCTATTAGAACTATACATAACTGTTGGATGACTTGTATCATCACTAGTCCTTGATTTCATCAGCCGCCAAAGTTGTAAAGAAAGGACGTCTTTTGATTCAGGTCAGAAAATGTTGTGATTCTCTCGATGTGAATGCTTGAAATTTTGCAGTCTTCGTTGAATGATCTGAAGCCTGATCATGATGCATTCAGCTGTGAATTTGTCAGGGATAGTTACAGGTTTGAGTCATCAATTGAGAATCGCTATCCATCCTTTTTAAACAAGAAGCCAAAAAAAAAAAAATCAAAAGATCTTTGCAATATCCTAGTTTACTGAGTCAAGGAAAGTTATCTCGAATTGCATCGAGGGGTGAATTTAATATCTTGAAAAAGGGTACTGTGCCTGGAAAAGTCAAAGAATTAAGGGTCGAATTTTGTCTTGTTGGATTTTATCAAGCAAATAACTCACGGACTGGACCCCGGACACCCACTCCGTCAAGAAAAAAAAAATTAAAAAAAAAAATAACTCACGGCACCGGTTGGAGATATGCAAAATCATAATAAGAATTAGAAATGTGCCTCTTGAAATAACCAAAATTTTTCAAACTTTTCCCTCTTGTCAACAGGGCTTTTTTCCGGAAAAGAAGAAGAAAGAGTGAAAACAATTGAATGGTAAGAAGCGCAGGGTGTTGTGAGAGAAAAGCACTACCATTTAGTATCTACTAATCTAAGCTTCTCATTTAGTCATGATATTCCATAATAGTGAGAACGTTTGATCTTTCCAATGTCTTTCTAACTTGAGATTATGGTAAACAAACGTTCTCATATAATCCTTTCTTGTATTTATATATATTTTCTATTTAATCTTATCTATCCTCTCTTGTATTTATTTACTTTTTTTAATTAATTTTATATTTTTAAAAATATAACACTTGATATATATATTTTAACAGGTGCCCTAGACAAACCGACGGTAAACTTGGGAGGATTGTGGATGTGTAGAGTTAATTGTTGAATCACTGAAATGAATTCAAAAGAAGGGAAGTGCACTTGAATATTCAGGAAACGGTTCAACTCGTTGTGCCTAAATTCCATCTCTTTTAGGGGCAAGTTGGTTTGTTGTTGCGGTGAGCCATCGTCGTTGGTTGAATACAAGTTCAACTAATCGGGGACTAAATATGAGAATTACAGTAGAGAATAGGGTAAAGTGAGATTGGATATAAAAAAATTACTTCAAAAAAAAAATAAAAAAAAATTATATATATATAGAGAGAGAGAGAGCAAAAAGTGCAATTCATCCCCATGTTATTATCAGAGTGGAGTTGACGCATCGAAAGAATTAGTGGGGACATAAACGTGTCCAACTCAAATAGACATAGGTCATAATAAACAAGACCTGGCACAAACTTATGGACGTAAGGTTTGGTTTACACTTTACACCCCCAAAAAAAAAAAAATCTTACCTTTTGTATTTATTTTTTTAATTATATATATATTTTTTCTTCTTTCTCTCCTCTCACTTTTTTCCGTGACACAGAACAATTAGTCTCTTGTAGCAATATACCAAGTTGACAGAATTGCCACTTAAAAGAGAGAGTTGAATTCGATAATAAAGTGAAAAAAATTATAAATTTAAAATCTCTCACTTATTTAAAAAAAAAATCACTCAAAAGCGACACAGTCTCGATCAAACCTCTAACAAATGGACAGTGCAGCCCAAGTTAAAAGCCGTTTGAGAGAAGGATCTGAAAATCTTGGGAAAAAAAGAAAAAGAAAAGGAGAGAAAATTGAACTGTTAAGATAGACGGAATAACGATTAATTAACACAATTAAGGATTTGCAAACTATTTGAAACTTTTAATTATTGAATGACTGCAAACTTACAATAAAAATAATTAGCTGCCTCCAAAATTTGACTATACTTTTTAAATTTTGGTTTGATTTTTCATTGCAAGCAAAATTTGGATAAATCTCTCACCTGCAAAATTATATGACAAAAATTATAATAAATAGTCCAAGAAATAGAACTCAAGATTAGAAACAGCAAATTAATGATTTTAACGAGGCTTTAATCTGTTAGATAAAAAACTAAAAACTAAAAACAAAAATTGAGGTTACTGTCTTTTTTTTTTTTTTTTGTGTTTTTGTGGGGGGGGGGGGGTGTTGGGGATTGGTTGTTTGGGTTGATTTGTAATTAGTTCAGTTGTAATAAAAACTTAAAAAAGGAAAGCAGCTGAAGAGACCTTTGAAAGCAAAAGCCTTGGGAACGTATTGATAACAGGAAATCCCACCGGTCACCTCATTAAATCTGGCAAGTACAAGTATAACCCAGTTCCCTGGTGTGCTCGGGAAAAGATTGGCCGCGAAAAGATGTGGGAATCGATCTGCCTAACCATAGCAGCTACGGCCGGTAACAACATCGGCAAAGTTCTTCAGAAAAAGGGCACCCTTATTCTTCCCCCTATTTCCTTCAAGCTCAAGGTATATCTGAAAATTCTTCCTGGGCCTTTTCTTTCCCTTTCTTTTATTTTAATAAACATTTTCTGTGTTTCCAGTGCTAGCTGCATTTTTTTTTTCGAATTCCTGTATGCTTTGAATTGAGTTTTCTATCTAATGTTTTATTTATTGGTGAGTCTTGGTTGATCCCATTTCACATTCTGAGGTTCTGTATTCAAAATGCCCATTTATTTGAAGGTTTGGTTGTGTGGAAGACTGGAACGTTACATGATTAGAATCTTGTATTGGGTTATCTGATGATTTCGGTTTATTTTGCTTGTTGATATACTGTATGGGTAATATTAAGTATAAGAATTGTACTGTACCTCAGTAAAATCAAGAAGGGTATAGATGGTACAATGGTGCTTGTCAAAGAGTCCTGAGACAGAGGCCGAGCTCTGAAGCCTCCCAATGTAACCTTATCAAATGATATAGTGTGGGTGGATATGCCTAGCATTTGGATTTTCAGAGATTGTATTTTGGAGGGACCATTGTTTCTTGTTAGCAAATGCTTAAGCTTGTAAGAGTCTGATGACTTGTTACCGATTCTCGAAACAAAATAATGGCCTATTTGGATTCTTTTATTTTACTTTTTGGTTTTAGAGTGTGATTTTTGGTTCTAATTTTTTCCTTGAACGTTGGGGTACTAATTCTATTTTCATAAAAGTGATTCAGTGCAATTGTGCCACCACACGCAACAACATGTATGGTATAGTAATTTGTCAATAAGGACTAAGAAAAGTAGGGTATTTGAAAGTATTTTGCAAGCGTTATTTATTCTGACTCAAATTCTGATTAACTAACTTGATGCTGCCAATAGTAGCAATATTTTTTCTAATGACTAATTATCTCGCAAATAACTCCGTCATTATCAATTTTTTTTTCTTTGACTTAGGTTATCCTGTTTGTAATGCACATGAAACATTTCCTCTGTACAATTTATTTAACAAATTAAAAAAAGGCTGCTTGGATGAAAATTCTTGTGTTTGGATCAAAAGATTTCTTGTTACTGACTTCTCCTATGAGTTACATTGACTTAAGTGTACTTATCAGAAATTTGCTGATTTTTTTTTTAAAATATTTCGGAAATTTATGTTTACTCTCTTTAACAGGCTTATAGTTATTTTTTCGTGAAATGCTTGATTCGGATTGGAGTAGATATAAATGACAGTTGGAGAAGGATATATGTAGATCCATAACTTCTACACTGAGATATCTTCAGCTTCACTAGTTAGAAAATTTTTAAGATTTTGTGGCCATCTGATGGAATTTGACTGTCTTTTGTTTACACTGTGCATATAATTCCTTTTCGTTTCTCTTAAATGGCAAATCTCCCAACATGCCAATGCTTCTTTTAGTTCTATGTGGTTAGAATGTTACTACACTTTTATCAATGACAACTATACTTACATGTAGCAATAAATCACTCCAACACTACGTGCCTTACTAGCTTTTCTGTCAAACTTACATTCGCTATGTCAAAAGGCAAGGTTTTGAAAATCAACTGATTATCATAGATGTAATTGTAAGTTATACTTAATGAATTGCAAATTAATTTTTGCTTTTAAACAAATCTTATGCTTGAGATAATGTTTATCGTTAATAGGGTGGAGGAGCGAGAGAGTTGTTTAGAAAAGTTGGTATTGGTTCACTGTCATAGTTATATGTTTGCAGTCATGGAAATGCCTAATGTTAACATTTAAGATGTTTAAAGCAGACAAATTGAATATGTTACTGAATGGGAACCGAGTTTCGAACTTAATTGTCTCTATCTCTTGCTTTCTTTGCAAAATTCCATACTCTTAAGATAAACGTAATTATGCTCGGTGGAAGCCACCCTTTTCGGCTTCCTTTTGCATCTGTGGAGGACAATTGTAAGGAACAAACATATGACTCAGTTCAGTAGATAGATTAGCTGGTGAAATAAAGTTCTTTAAAGTTTAGAATATAGTCCTGTTATTCCATTATAAGCTGAATTTGGTCAACCGGAATTTAGAACTGAACTTGGTGCAAAATCTGCTGTATTTTATTTGCTACTGCCAATGTCGATAAGAAGTTATGTGTGCGTTGTCTGACGAATGATCTGTGTATGTAGGTAATAAAAGCATATGCTTTTAACAAAGCTTGGGTTATGGGTTTTCTGCTGGATATTTTTGGAGCCATGTTGATGTTGCGAGCACTATCCCTAGCTCCTGTAAGTGCATCATCACCTGTAATTTCTTAGATTACTTGTGCTTAGTTTCAATGTTCCTTGAAACTGTTTTTCCTGCATATCAATTTGCACTTAAGGACTTTCTTAGTAGGACAAAGGGGTTTAAGGTGATGAGGAAAAATTTACCAGAGATTCAGATGCTATGGATGTTGCTGAACATGTAAATTTCCTTTAATTATGATTTCAGGTGTCTGTTATTCAACCAGTTTCTGGCTGTGGACTTGCCATACTTTCAATATTTTCCCATTTTTATTTAAAGGAGATCATGAATGCTGTTGACTGGATTGGAATTGTTTTGGCTGGCATTGGAACCATAGGTAATGCAAGTTCCTTTGGTATGTCTTTTCTATTTGCAGACAAAGAAACAGTCAATCTTGATTCTGTTTGGTAATAAGATAACCTCTTCCCCTAGCTCAAACTAAATACTGACTTAATCAGTACAAAAATATCTTCAAACATAATTTTCAGGTTTTCGGTGGCAAAATTGCTACTTTCTTCTTTGTGTTCTATCTATTTGGCTATTCTTTGTTGTATGTAGGTTTTTAAAGACCACTGTATACTTTCAACATTTCTTCTTGTCCAATATATTAGAACATCTTCAGCCAAATTTTATCTTCACATCAGTATATTAGTTTGTCCAAACAATCTAGAAGAACTAAAGGTTGGAGACAATTAAATTTGTTTTGTTTTGTGGACAACCATAATTATATATGTTTATGATGTTTGATGTTATAATTGCTGTTGGGGTTTCTTTTACTGTTGTCTGCATATTTGATGAGCCACTGCTCTCATGCTTTCACCTCAAAATGACCGTTGCATTCAAAATGGATACAAAAGAGAAGGAATGGAAATAGGTATAAGAAACTTCATGAGAGATCCTCATTATTTCCTTTAATATTTTTCACATGCCAGAAAAGATAAGAGAAACAAAATGGAACTTATGAAGTACCTGAGTAAATTGTTAAGGACAGAAAAGTCCATTTTCTGGTAACAGGATTAAAATAAATATCTTCACAAGAAGTCATATTTTGAAGTTTTCTTTCATGGAGATGCATATTGCTTGCCTCATGTATCTTCTGTCACCTGATGCCTAATGCAGTTTGCTATTTCCATTTTGAAGCAAAGTGTGAACAAGGACTTGGAAAAAGTTTGATGATTAATTGCATCTTCTTCAATGATTAGGTCCCTTCTCAAGCTTTAATTTGTCAGTATCCTCTGATATGCAGGTGTTGGTGCTGGAGGAGAGGAGCAAAAGTCATCGTCAATCTCAATGTTCCGTATACTTTGGCTAGCATGTGCTGTTGCAATCTTGTTTGTAGGTATCTTACTCTTTGGACCATCTTTTGTATATTTCTGTTTACATGATTTCTAGCTACCAAAAAACCAAAGCTTCTTTGATTTTGGGTGAATTTTTTTTTGTCTTTGATTTTGCAACTTAGTGAATCATTTGTAGAAAAAAGGGCATATGTTACTTGAAACCTCAACTTAGAAATGGTAATCAACAATCTGTTAATCATTTTTAAATCTTTTATTGTAACATGGAATGAGGAATGAGGTACTTCAGAGTCGTATGTTTTTCTGTTTGAGGCACTAAACCCCACGGCTTGCTGGCCCAGAATTTTGCAATCCATCTGGGTACAAATTTAGTTAACATTTTTTTGAAACTTTGTGAACTATTCTTTAACTAGATGACAAAAGCCCATTTGCTAGCAACCATTGGTGTTGCTTGCATTGTTTGGTGGTTGTGGTTTATGTCTTCAAAACAATGCAAGTGTCAAGTCTAATGGCACTTTTGGCTCTAAAAGGTTAAACTAATGAATTATTTTATGGAGATGAATGGATAAACTGATGGCTAAAGGTTCCACTTATATCCTGTTTGTTACATGTGAAGATATTATTTGCATGGAGAATGGCCATGAAGAAGAATAAGAAGAAAATGAAGAAATGATGGTGATATTTTTGATGTGGAATAATAGATTGTGCCATCAATTCAGAAATATCAGTTTCATCAGTTCAGCCACTTAATTTGCTTAAGATCCAGATGCTAAATGCTGGCAAATTTGAGAAAGTAAGATTATGGAAAAACAGGGAGTGAAACTAATAGGTCAATTTGAGCCATTACATAGTAAACTATCAGGTTCAGAACAATGAAGTTCATCCAAAACTTTGATTATCATATATAGGTCCAGAATTGAGATATTCTGAGGACTTTTAGCAAAACAGCAATGCTAGTGGGGCATACCTTTGGTTGGATGTTAAAGTCATTATTTGCAGGAAGATGTTGGCTTGAAAAAGTATATTAGAAAAAAAAATAATGAGAAGCAAGTGATTCAAGTTGCTGTGAGTAAGGTTCTAAACTATAATGTAAAGAGTTAGTTTATAAGTTCCTAATTCTTTTAATTCCCTTTGTGGTTACATTGCGTTATTGTTCAGGAATCCTCATACATATAATGTTTTCTGTATGACTGGAAGCATCAATACTTGGAAAACACATTCTACTAACATGTAAACAGAAATTCTCTTTCTTACCCTTTTACTGTCTAGTGCATGTTGTCCATTGGGATAAGAGAACATCTTGCTTGGAGATTTCTGTGTCTTAATTTGAATCTTTGTGTTGCGGACAAGAAGTTTCAAATGGGAGTGCGTTTCATTGAATTATAACTGGTATCTTGCATATCTAACGAGTTGCAAGAACACATCTATATGTATGTTGGAAAATAATGGTTTTTTTTTGGCGTGTTGGGGGGGGGGGGGGTGGTGCGTTTGTACTTTTTGTACTAAGACCTGTTGCATTTACTAGTTTGCTGATTACAGGTCCTTCTTAATGGATGGCTGCGAATGTACAGAAGGCAAAGAAGGGAGCACGAATTGGTAATCTCCTTTAGTCTCTGCCTTTTTATTTTATTTTATTTTAACTCTTTGATCTGACTGTTGCATTTTATCTTCTAAGAATTCTTTATAATGAGAACCTTTTTTCACTGTGCAGATGCAGTATGAAGTTGTTGAGGAAATAATTTATGGCTTGGAATCTGGCATCTTATTTGGGTACTTTTTGAACTGGATTTTAAGTAAAAAGATAAAATTCTTGGTTTCATATGTAGCTTAGACATCTTTCTATTACTTTTTCCTTATTATGATTTTAATTACTATGTTTTCATAATTGAATTTCTAGTTAGCAACTTCTATTTTTTTTCCCTTCCTTTCTTGTCCATGCATTTGTACTTCTGATTGTAAGCATGCGATCTCTTTTTCTACTTTTGCCGTGTTAACTATATTATAACGTCATTCTTTTCCACAAGAGAATTGGCTCTGAAAGTTTCAAAACTGGAAGTTTCTTTGTTTGATCAATTTTCCTTCTAATTCTTAGAGTGCTGAGTATTTTAGTTTTGCCATAGATTTATGTTTTCGTTGTGTATCTATTTTCCAATTTTCTCCTGCAAAGCACTATAGGGTTCAGCATAGTGGTGGTAAACTTAAACCTAAAGAGATTTCTGGACTGCCTTCTAAAAAAAGTTTCTAGTGCTGTTGGTGATCCCTTTTTTGGGCAATGTTTTAGTTTTACCTAGCAGAGTAGGCAAGTATAGTTGATCTTTGCTTGGCTGATTATTTGCTTTAGTATCAGTGATGATGTTTTCAAAATTACTCCGGATTGTGAATTTTGTGGAATGTAAGCAAATTTCTGCCCTGAATCATGATGTCCATATATCTGTCTACTGACGAAGATGGACTGCAAAGTGCCTTGATCTGATACCATAGAGATGTTTTAATTATTAAAGGGATGCAAATTGCTTTTCATTTTTTCCGATAAAATCTTACCTGTTGAAAGTGTCCTCTTTGTTTGTGGAACTGCTTGTGAGAAACTACTTTGATGATCTGGTTGCAGGATTTCATCTGTGGTGTCAAAGATGGGCTTTGTACTATTGGAGCAGGGCTTCTCCCACTTACTGGTCCCCATTTGTATTTTAATGAGTATATGCTGCAGTGCTTCTGGTTTTGTTTACCAGGTTATTTGAACAGTAATCAATTTCATGTATGCTCGATTCCCATGATCTGACTTAGGGACAAATATTAAGAGGCCAAGGGAACTTTTTGTTCCGACGTTTGAAAATGCTGTGTTGTCCAATGCAAAGGCTAGCGCACCCACAACAATGTATATAAACTGTGTAATAATAATCAACACTTTTGCTTCTTGGAAGGCAGACAAGTTCTAACAATCAGAGACCCATCAGAACATTTTGAAAGCTAAAATAGATTCTTTTGGATGGATGCTTCTAGTGTAGCCTTAACATTAAGTGCTTATTATTCTCTTTTGTAAAGCAGACACGTGGCTTGAAGCATGGGAGGGCCATTGTGGTGTCCACATGTGCTGCTGTTGCATCAATTGTGACTGGTGTACTGGCTGGAATGCTTGCTTTAGGTGAACGATTGCCTGAAGCACCCATTGCTCGTCTCTGTCTTTTACTTGGATGGTACATAAATTTTCTATGCGTCCTTTTCCTATGTGTTACTCAGCATGTTCTAAATCTATATTCTACTTAATATGCTACTGTATTTTGAGCTTTACCATCAAGGGTGTCTGAACAATTGTAATCCAAAAGATCTTGTCATCATGTTTGACATTGCCTGTACATTTTCTTAATATTCAGGCCAAATAGATAGTTTTCATATTTCTCGTTTATTATCTGGTGATTTCTTGTTGACACAGAGAACATCTAATACAGGTTATTGATTATATCCGGCGTGGTTCTACTAGTAACTTCAGCAAGGCTGGTGCGGTACCTTCCACGCCCTTGGCGACGTGTTTTACGAAGCAGTGTTGAGAGGAACGTTGGCATTAGGCATTCCAGTTCAATCCGTGGTAGAGAACAGAGTCCAAGTACTGTTATTCAAGCGTCTGCATTACATCATTTGATAACATCTCCTAAGGAGAAAGCTTAAATTGATTAACACTGCACCCAGTTAGCATGCACCAAATTTTTTTGTAAATGAGCTTGATTTTGACTTGACATAATTTTTGGTGTTTTTGGTTCTGGAGTGTATAGAGCACAACCGCATGTTACAAGTGATACTAAGGGTGAAGTTCACTATGATGAGCATTTTAGGGCATGCTGGTATAAGCCTATTTCAAAAGAGTTTCAGTTGATTCCTTTGCTGTCTTATACGCAGTCCTCTTTTGTGCATTCTTTTTGGCTTATGGTAGAGAAGGGTCCACCCAATCTGTGTCTGTGTGTGCTTTAAGCACAAAAGGAAGCACATTTGAATCTTGATGATCAGATCAGTAACTATTTGCTTTCTTTTTTGTATGATTAGGATACATTTCCTGTGAGAAAATTAGAAGAAAGAAGCAGGAAAATGCCTTCCCTAGTTTTACCTACTTTGATGTGGGGTAGAAAGCAAAAGCTTCAGTATAGCATCAGCTGTTGTCATTGCTGATTAGCTAGAAACAAATAAATGTCTGCTTAGCTTTAGGAAAAGTAGTTGAATGCACGTAATCCCAATTAAGCACGATTGAGGTGGCGGCTATCACTTTTTTTTTTATCTTTATTTGATTTATCTCTCTGGTCTTAACCTCGAAGGTTCAGCCACCTGATCCTTTTCTGTAAACAGCCAAAAAATAATGGGTCAAAAAGTCACTGCCCTTGTTTGGAAAAACCTCTTTCTTATGATGATTCTCTTGATTCCATTCAAAGGACAATTCAGGGCCTACCCTTCTGAATGGCCCCATTTTGGCAGTCGATTCACACGTCAATTCAGTACCTTTATCGGCCTTTCCATGATAGAGTTGAAAGTTTAAAGAAGAAAAGAAACCTGAAAGACAGGAGAATGACATCAAACGGAAAAAGTCCTATCCACCCAGCTTGGCCACAGACAAAATTCACCTTAAAAGCCCCAAACAAGAAGTAAGATTGAATCATTTGATGTTCTCTTCTCCCCTCTTTAACATTCACAGAGGCAACATGGATTTCAATATCCAGTTGGACCAATCACGTTTGTAACAATGATGGTTGTCATGGTACCAGCAGAAATAGCTCCAACAACTAAAGCAGTTCAGTTCGAGAAGATAAAAAGAGGAGCTGTGCTGGGCGATTTGGTCCTAGAAGTACACAATGCCAGAGAAAAATGCATGTGAGAGCTGCAATGGCACATGCAAAATGGACAGTCTTATTTAAAATAAAAAGCTTCAGACATAAACTGAACTCCCACAGATGTGTCGAATGAGTTTGGTTCCTAAACTGTAGGACATGTGGGTTTCTTGTGTCAAGCTCGAATAACCACAGAATGATGTACATTAATAATTTTAAGATGAATGTGTACAGTTCAATAGTTTGAGTTCTTTTTTTTTGTTCTTTTTTTCTTTCCAGTTGCTTGGATTCGTATGAGGCTCAAACTCGAGACCTAGCCTGGAGATGACTCGAATACCACTAAACTAAGCTCATTAGTAATGATTTTAGGTGTTTATCTCTAAAGAAAAGGCAACATTGACCCCACAAGTAATTAACAACTTCAACGGCTTTCCGTGATCAAATAATCCTCTTATTAGTATCATCAATTGTGGCAAAGTTAATGCTCTCTCTGAAATACTTTGATAAGTGGATTGACTTTGTCTGCTTGACGTGCCACTCTCTGAAACTGAGTTAACTTTTAAATTGTAGAGTAGATGACAGTCTAAGGTGCAGGGAATCCCTTAACAATTTTCTAGTTGAAGGAGGTTAATAACCTCCTCTCCCCTAATATGATCTTTTTGTGTGAAACCAAAAGCAAGATTGAATATATGGAGAAGGTAAAAAGTAGGTTGAACTTTGAAGAATGTTATGTAGTAGAGGCTCTGGACAGATCTGGTGGTACGGCACTACTGTGGCATAGTAACATTAAAATGCTGGAGATCTATCATACAACTTTCGCAATTGAAATTCATGTGCAAGATCTAAAGACGCAAACAGATTAGTGGTTCATTGGCATACATGCAACTTGCTTGAATCAATTAAGAAGGGAACAATGGAAAGTGATTGGAGAAAGAAAGGGACTCTGGGAAAACAAGAGGCTAATAGCTAAAGACTTTAATGATATTGTGTCAAATGAAGAAAAATGGGGTGGGAAAGCAAGAGAAGAGTGGTTTTTCAATCAGTTTAGGAACTTCATTTCAGACAATCAATTGGTGGATGTAGGTTTTGAAGGGTACCTACAGACTTGGTGTAATAACTGGGGCAATGAGGGAGATGCAAAGCAGAGATTAGATAGAGCTTTAAGTGGTCATAGCAGGTCCCAAACTTTTGACAGAACTAAATGTAGACATGTAGAAAACTTTAGCTTAGACCATAGCATGTTGATGATTGACACTAATCCAAATACTCATAGGAAAAAGAAAAAATTTTACTTTGACAAAAAGGTGGATACAAAAAAAGAAGATTCAGCAGGTGATAAAGGATAATTGGAATAGGGATTTTGAAGGTTACAAAATGTTCAAAGTGACCAAAAAGATAACCAATTGTAGAGAAATACTTTTCAAGACAATGCGAAGCTAAAGATAACACAAATCAAAGAATAGTTGGAGGAGATGCAAAGATCAGGGGGAGAAAATAGAAAAGAAAGGAGAAGAGAACTAAAAAACCAACTGAAGCAGGCACATGCAGAGGAAGAATTGCACTAAAACAACAAGGCAAGATGCAACTGGCTGAAAGAAGGAGATAAAAATATTCAATTCTTTCATGCCAGTTTCACAAGGAGGAGAAAAAGAAATAGAATGAAGAATTTACAGAGAGGAGATAGGACATGGACTGGAAATGAAGAGGAGTTGGAAGAAGAGATAGCCAATCACTACCATCAATTGTGTTAGCAGCTTAGGGGTGGACTATCTAGATGAGATTTTGGATGGTATATCATATACAATCTCCCAACAAATGAATGACAAGCTAACTAGGAAGGTGGAGAAGGGGAAATAAAAAATGCAGTCTTCTCCATGAACCCAAATAAATCCCCATATATTGATGGCATGACTCTTTTATTTTTTCAAAAGTTCTACTCCTTCCGTCCCATTGAAAGTGTTATACTTTTCTTTTTTAGCTGTCCTAAAATATTTGTCATGTTTGACATTTCTAAGTACTTTATACGTTGAAATTTCCCTTATGCCCTTCATTAATGATGCATAAAGACAAATATGATGGGATTGTTTTCTACTTTTTACTTTGACCAGCACATGATTAAGGGTAAAAGTGAAACAAAAGAAAAAACTTTTTGGTGGAGTGTACCATGCATAAAAAGTACATATCCCCAAGCATGACTAAATATATGGGAGATAGGGAATAGTACATCATAAAAGATGATGTCATCAATGCCATTCAAAACTTTTCCCATTCTAGTCACATGCTCAGTCCTTAAATCACATTGCGATCTCACTAATTCCTAAAGTAAATAACCCCACCACCCTAAAGCATTATAGACCTATAAGTTTTTGCAAAGTCTTGTACAAAATAATATCTAAAATCCTTGCAAATACACTAAAGAAAGTGTGGATATGTGCATTAATAGAAATCAAGTAGCATTTGTCCCTGGTATGCAGATCTTAAATAATGTCATTATATCTCATGAATTTCTGCACTACTTAAAAACAAAAAGCAAAGAAGAAATGAATTTTTCGCTTTGAAATTGGATATGTCTAAAACTTATGACAGGATAGAGTAGAAGTTTCGAGAGGAAATAATGAAATGAATGGGTTCATGTGAAAAGTGGATCAACTAGATTATGAACTGCATCAAAATAGTCACCTACTCTTTCAATGTTAATGGTGAGATAAAAGGCTATATAACCTCAATGAGAAGAATCAGACAAGGAGATTGTTTATTTCCTTATCTGTTCTTACTATGTTCTGAAGGCTTTACCAACTTGCTCAAGAAAGCAAAAAAGAAGAGGAAAATCATAGGATGAAGATTTGCAGGTAAGGACTTGCAATTATTCATCAATATTTTGTAGATGACTTCTTTATCTTGAACAAAGCAGATCCCAAGGAAGTAGAAAAGCTTATGGAGATCTTGAGAAACTATAAGCGAGGCTTAGAACAAATGGTTAATCTAGAGAAATCTTCGATCTTCTTCAATAAGAATATTCCTCAATCACATCAAGTGGAAGTGTGCAGTAAGTTAGCAAGATACAAGTAGTGGCTTAGGGAAGATACCTTGGATTACCTATAGTATCTCCTTATCTGTTCTTAGTATGCTCTGAAGGCTTTACCAACTTGCTCAAGAAAGCAAAAAGGAAGAGGAAGATCACAGGGATGAAGATTTGCAGGTAAGAACTAGCAATTACTCATCAATATTTTGTAGATGACTTCTTTATCTTCTACAAAGCAGATCCCAAGGAAGCAGAAGAGCTTATGGAGATCTTGAGAAAGTAAAAGCGAGGCTCAGGACAAGTGGTTAATCTAGAGAAATCTTCGATCTACTTCAATAAGAATATTCCTCAATCACATCAAGTGGAGGTGTGCAGTAAGTTTAGCAATATACAAGTAGTAGCTCAAGGAAGATACCTAGGATTACCTGTAACAATATCTAGATCCAAAAAGCTAGTGTTTAACTTTATCGAGGAAAGCTGTGAAAAAAAGATGCAACATTGAAAAAATAAGCTGTTCAGGATTGCTGGTAAAGAAGTTCTCCTCAAAGCAATAACTATGGTAATGCCCATCTATGCAATGTCATGCTTCAAACTATCGGTTAGACTATGCAAAGAAATGAGCAAAATGATGTCTAATTACTAGTCGGGAGAGGAAAATGGAAAAAGGAAAATGTATTGGTGCTCTTGGCAACAAAAAATGGTGGCTTAGACTTCAGAGACTTGCACAATTTTAACAAGGTTTTGCTAGGTAAGCAAATTTGGAGGCTAATAACAATGCCAAACTCCTTGGTAATTAAAGTGATGAAAACAAAATACTACCCAACAGAGACCATCTTCAACTGTAAGGTCCATAACAATGCATCATGGATCTAGCAAAATCTAATGGCTATGAGAGAAGATGTTCAGAGAGACACTAAGAGGAAAATAGGAAATGGGAGAAGCACAAAAATTTGAGAGGACAATTGGATACCAGAAAATCTTTAAGGGAAGCCTGTTTCAATTAGATCTCAAAATTGCCAAATACGGAAAGCGAAGGACCTAATCCAAAACTTCAGATAGAAAAGACCCTCAGTGTTCAGATTATTAAACGAAGAAAAGGCAAAGAAAGTCTTGAGAATACCCAGAGGTCTGGCAAACAGAAAGGATTGTCATTTCTAGATACATAGTGTGAATGGCCACATGGTTGCATCAGGATACAAGAAACTCAGTAAGCAGGAAGACAATTAGAAGCAAAAAGAACAGTCAAGAGAAGAGTCCAGTTTGGAGAAGAAACACCTTTGGAAACACTTGTGGAAACTCAATGTAAATCACAACTTGAAGATATTTATTTGGAAATGCTTGAAGAAAGCCCTGCCTATGAATGAAGTTGTTTTCAATAGGACAAAGAAGGGATCTCCAATATGTGAAAACTATTGTGAAGGCATAGAAACTATGGAACACCTACTTTTTCACTGCAGACATGCTAAGGAAGCATGGAACCTATTACCAGTGAAATGGGATACAATTGAAGACCAAAAAAGAAACTTCAAAAGATGGTGAAATGCTTTAACAGAAACTAGTAATAGACTTGAAGGAATGGAACATATTGCACTAACGGTAAATATTCTTTGGTAGATTTGGAATGCCAGGAATGAGAAAATTTTTATTAGAACAGAAGATCATCAATCAAGAAAATTCAGAAAGCTTAGTTGGAGAGGATAGAATTTCAAGATACAAATGCAAATGAGAGCAAGGTAAGCATGCCAGAAACAATAGCGACTAAAGCAACACAAAAAGAAAGCAGAGACATAGATGCCCTAATACACATTAGTTTTGCTGTAAAAACTCAAGGACAAGACAGTCAAATGGGACTTGGCATCTATGCATTGAATGAGAACAACCAACTGATAGCTCAATGGGCAATAAGGGAATTTAGTGTAGGGAACAGTATGATGGACAATGTAGTGGCTCTCAAACTTGCAATGATCAAGGCAGGAGAACAACAATGGAGGAGGATTGAAGTGGGAATCCCACAACTGTAGCTGGTGAAGATGATAGAAACCAAGACCGGTGATATTAGACTGTTCTCTCATTTAAAGGACATTAAAGATTTAAACTCTATGTTTGTGGAACGCTCATTTGTTTTGGCTAGGAATGAGAATAGGACTGTCAATGGGGCTGGGCCAGCCCGAGCTCGGCTCGCTCGGCCCGACAGAAAGCCCGATGAGCCCGATCATTTAGTGAGCCGGTCTGAGTCTGAGCCTAAAAATTAGGCCCGAATTAAATGTGAGCCGAGTTTGGGCCTTATTAGGTTCAAACCCGATATAGGCCCGGCCCTTTAATTACCTATATATATAATATTTATATTTTGATATTATGTATAATTATATATCCAAATATATTATTACTAAATAATAAATATATACATAAATTACAAAACACAAAAATACATCTAAAAACTCTTTCATGAGCTTTCTTGAGAGCCAATATTGGTAATGCATAACTAAATCTCTAATTTTTCTTATTGGTTGAGTAAATTTTTGTATTGGCATAATATTTGTTGATTTTTTTTTGGTCTACAAACACAAAAATCATCAAGCATATTTTGATTTAAATCACAAGATTATAAAAAAAGTTTCAACTTTTAAAGATGTATTGGCTTATGATCGCATGTTTTATTACTATTTTTCATGCATTTTGAATGGATTAAATATAAATATTGTTGAAAATTTTTTGGTTTATATACGTTTTAAGAACTATTATTTGTTCATGTTTAGTTTTAATATTATAGTCTTGTAAATGTTAAATTAGTTTTACAACTTAATAGTTATAGTAATTATATTAAGAAAATTAAGGAGTAATAAGTGAGTTTGGGTTAAGCCCGATTAAGGCTCACAACCCGAATATTATGTGAGCTGAGTATGAGCTTCACATTTACGAACCCGAAACTCATAGCCCGAAGCCCGAAAATGATTCAAATCAAATGAGCTGAGCTTGAGCTCATCAAAGCCCGGCTCATTAGGCCTGATTGACAGGCCTAAATGAGAATAGTATTAAGACAAATAATATTTGTAATCATGCGTTAAGCACATCTTTTGATGTAAAGTGGTTAAATTCTCAGTGTCTTTAAACACTTGTATAGATCTAATTAAGTTTTTGCTCACTAAGTGTATAGTTCATACATAAATCTAATAAAATTATCTACCAGCTGGGGGGGGGGGAAGAGTAGATGACAGTCCAAATTTGGTACGGACACTACAAAACACATCAGAAAATCAAGATTCAGTTGTGGAGATCAATGAGCACAAGTTTTGGCCCTATCTTCTCCCAAGAAAGAGCAAAACGAACAAGACAGTAGTGAATTTCCGCATCATGAAGTTCAACAGAGAGATGATGCTGCCAACATGCAATCTAAACAAGAAATCCAGTCTGAACTTGATGAATGATGACGATATATAGATGCAGGGCAGGTAACTGGCTTTTCCTTTGTGTCTACACTTGTTTAGAATATAGAAAGACACGAGGCACAATGCGTGTTAATGGATACTACAAGAGATTTGAAATTAAACACGGTACCGTACTTTCTCTCAAATCGTCATCATGGGAACCTTTCAACTTCCAAAACGACATCCCTCAAGACACTCAAGACACAAGCCAAGCTTTCTTTAACGCGTTCTGTGCATCATGTCAAGCTCAGCCAGTTGGTTGATTGATAACGTTGTCATTGTCAGTAATTGCACCAGTGAAACGTCTTCTCTCAGTAGTGAGTTTAACTAATCAAAGGTGCATGAACACCCTATCCACTCCCCCACCAAAAGACTTATTAATGTAGTACAGAATTTCCCTTCTGTTGTAAAGTCAAAACCCATTATATTGAATGAACATTTTTAAATTTGGAGGCGAAAAAGGGCAATGCATCTTCTGTATCACTTTGCACACAGCCCTCAAAAGATAACAAGAAAACTCGTCAAAAGATGACAAGAAGGTATGTTTTCAATTTTGATTACTTCAATTCTAGAAATATTTATCTGCAATGTTCAAAATACAGCTTAGGAATAAAGATTAGTAGGTTTTTCTAGTATGGAGGAAGTCAGCATAGACCCCACAAGTTGATCTGGCAGAATTTGCAACTTTCTAGTTGAGAGGAACAAAGTTTTTTTAGTGGTAAAGGAAATGGGGCTCTCCAAGAGAACCTTCTAAAGCCAGGATTTGCAATTTGCATCACTAAATGTGGTATGCCAGATTTACTACTAAATGCTAAGTAGGACCACCACCACCACCACCCCCACCCCCACCCCCACCCTTTTTCAAGAAAAGAAAAAAATGCCACTGTAACATTCTGTTTTTAAACAGTTGTATAGCTCTTCCATCAAATGTGCATCGCAAAGGCTAACAGCCAACATCACTACTGAACAGTTTACTGATTGAGCATTCTAACATTGCAATCCAGAATTGGCTGTGCAAATCAGGAATGCCGACTCTAATTAAATGTAAACCACAAAAAATGAAAGGGGCACCTAGTAATTATAGTTATATGTGGCCCCAAAGAACCAGAATCTCATACAAAACTCAAATGATGGTCAAATCACATCAGGAATCTATTTTTGACATAGGCCTACCACAAACAGGGATTTCATTGGGGACTCTGCTCACTTGGATAGTCACCCAGTTTCTCCAGCTGCCAGCTTTCATGAGGGGCAACATGATCATGAGAAGGGGTGTATTGCTGCAAAATTAAACAGCGATTTATAAGATTCCAAGTATAATGGTTCCACTTCTATGTAGATCAGCAACCATCCTCGACAGCTCTACACAGCTAATGCATTAAAGGGAAAAAAAATGGCACAAGTTGTGGCTGGCTCATACTTGACTGTTTCATGACCTTAAAGAACCCCAAGTCAAAGTAAAGCTAAAACAACTCTCAGACAGTACGGTGTAAGGCTTTGATTGCATTCTTATAAAACAAGTATACCAATCATGTAACTTTAAAAAAAAAAATGGTATACTAATCACGTAAATCAAAATCCAAAAATTATTTTCAGAGGTAACTTATGATCTGATAGTTATAGTTGTAAGCCAATTCTACTATTCAATTCTTATCCATTGTCACAGAATGGCCCAAGAATCTTAATCAGCATGTGAAGCAAATAGAAACTTGATCTTGCCATCTGTGCATGGCATTGATCTTCAAAGTAAATTCATCCGAGCTCATGAAGGAAAAATAAGCAATAAAACTTTGGAAAACACACACACACACACAGGATGGCTGGCGAGTACCTCCATTTTGTCTAGAAGTTCTTCTGCTGTAGGAGCAGCGAGGACTATGTGCCGAGCACCTGGCTTGATGAAGCCTTCTTCAACTCCATTGTCAAACAATGCCAGCAAGGAATTATAATAGCCATCCACATTAATTAAACCTACCTGTAAGAATAATCAACTAGTCATCATACGGAAATCTAACACTTTATATCATTAGACCTCACAGGTGAAAGCAGATGAGCGACCGGCTTTTTATGGATGCCAAGTTGTGACCATGTTATCATTTCCAGTGTTTCTTCCATAGTTCCATATCCCCCTAAAACAAAATAAATAGACTTCATAAGTTTGTTTTAAGCAACAAATTTTCCTATCAGAGTACTCTTTCTTTCATACTCACCAGGAAGAGCAATAAAAGCATCAGCATGTCTAGCCATTTCAGCTTTGCGCTCATGCATGTTGGAGGCGATTCTCACATCCCCAACAGTTTCACCAGATATCTGTTTAGCTTCTTGTGTTAATAATAACCAATTTCAACTGTAAGTTTACATCTAGGTCTCAAAATCAGTTCCACCAGCAAGAGACTAGTAAGAATTCCATGTATTCTGAACCACATTCCCCTTTCAATGACCTTTGAAACAGCTAAGATTTTATTGCGTAACTTACATAATCAAACGAGTAACTAACAAATGTTGATATGATCTCTGAATACTTGAGCACTTGAAAATATTGCAACAAGTGCAAGGGAAAAAGTTTGTCTCAATTAAAAAACAGAAAGAGAAGGAGAAAAAGCATGATATTGCAGAGTGAATGCAGGTACCTCAATAGGCACGAGAGCTTTTGGAATCACCCTGCTTGTTAAGAGCAATCAAGATTATAGTGAAACCACATCAGTAGAACAAACAAAGCCCCAGGCATAATACCAATAAACAGTAGTACATAATGCAATTCAAACCAAATTGTATTGCTTACCCAAGAACATGGCAACCTCCATCATAAACTCTCTGGGAAATCAATCCCATCAATCCAACACTTCCGCCCCCATATACCAAGTCTATCTTTCTTCTCACCTGAAATGAACATCCATTTACAAAGTCAAATTAGCAAGACACGGCAAACATTCGGCCCAAAATATAGTCAAACCAAGCACAAGAAACAATCCAACGAGAAGTACTGCTAACAGAGTCTAAATAAAGTATAAAGATCCTTAGAAAAATCAATCCAGCCTAAACCTTAATCTTATTGTCAAATGCAGGAAACCAGTTTACTAAATAAAGGAACCACCGACTATATCAGAACTCCATTAGTACTAAAATGTGTAAGATTCTCTAACTCTCTTATTAAAAGTCAAAACCCAAGAGTCCCTTTTATCAGCTAGGATTGAGACTTTGTCAAAAACATCAAAACCCAATTCAGAAATTGTCACAGTTTTCACAAAACAAAGACTCAACCTTTGACAAAACAAACATAACCTTAAACAAAACTGTCAATCAACACAAAAGACTAGATTGGTTGTTTGACTAGGATATCCTATATAAGTAAGACCAACCAACCAGTTCATTCCCCAATTCAACAGCAGCATCACTGAATACTTTCCTGTGGCCTGGATTGCTCCCGCAATACACACAGATTCTCTTGAATTGGCTTCTGTTATTGCTCTCCTCCATATTAAAACTTGTATTGTCTGTCACGGCAAATTTACTTGTAAAATTCTATACTATTGCTTATCTGTTGTATTACCTCTGTATAGTAACAGTATTTTATGATACAAAGGAAAAAGAAGCAAATCAAAAAGTAAAGATGGGGTGTTATTAAAAGACAAGTGATACCGAAGACAATCTGGACATTTCTTGATAGAGTGAATATATATATACTAGTAGTAATAGCAATTGAAGTCAAGAAAAATGTGCTTTTATATATGTATATCTATGCTTCGTTTATGGTTATATATCTGACAGCACTAAAGCCCACATCACCCTTTTCTTTATTCAATTTGTCGGCTTTCATACATTGAATTAATCAAATAGATTGGCAGCAGCAACAAAAAATTGCTACACAAGAAATCGACAAGAGGGACTTCGTGATGGGCGTCTCTTCTACTTCTTCTTCTTCTTTTTCCCCCCCTTTTTAGACAGGGGAAGGAAATTGAATCTTCTTGATAGGTACTATATCACTCGTAGCATGCAGTTGCACTAGAAAAGTGAATTTCCCAAATTCTTCCGCAATTTAGAAGTCGGCTGTGGAGTGGGTAGTGGAGTGGGAGAGGACTCACGTCCCTTTCTTGCTCCTTTTTCTCATCATTCCCCATATATTTGGTTCCTAAAGCTATTTCTATCTTTTTTTTTGTATTATAAAACATTTTTAGTGTACTTTTTCTAATCATTTTTTGAATTAATGGATTGTAGTTTTCCATCAAAAAATTTTTATGTTTTTCTTGAACACATTTTTCAATCACTTCTTATTTCACATATGTCAAGTTATTATCGTACTTTTTTTTTTTAACAAAAACTCCTAAAAATAGCAATCCAAACGATCAACGTGACAAAGTTTATAAGTAATGTAGGAAATAAACCATGTAATGTTTCATGCCCTTTATGACTTTTTGTGTATGTTTTGTTCTTTGTTTCCTAGGTCTTGTGGCCCTTGTGCCCATTTTTTGTTTAGGAGTAACAAATCTAGGGAAACCCTTAAACTATCATCATTGTTTATTTTTGGTTCCTGATCTATTTTTTTGTTTCCAGCTAGCTTCTGAACAATTAAAAATGCATAGTTTAAGGATTTTTGGCCATTTTAGACATAAGACTAGCCAGAATTGAAGGGCCTTTTTGTCCAATATTAATCAAGAGTATCAAGAACTTAATCAAAAGCATCTAGGGTAGGAGTAGAAGTTGTAAATAGAAAACTTCATTTTCCTTAAACTCTTCATCAAATTTCTCTACAAAATTCCTAAATTCATTGATTTCATACTTGAGAGGTGCATAAAAAATCTGATAAAACTTTCGCTACTCAGATTTGAAATCAATGAATTTAGGAATTTTGCAGAGAAATATAATGAAGAGTCTAAGAAAAATGAAGGATTTTCTCTTTTCAAGACTTATACTCCTATTCTCGATACTTTTTATTAAGCTCCCATACTTTTGATTAAGATTGGAAAAAAGTGCCCTTTGATTCTGGTTGAACTTATGTTTAAAATGATTAGAATTTCTTAAACTATGCACTTTTAATTGTTCAAGATCCAATCGGAGACAAGAATAGATCAAGGATCAAAAGTGAACAATAATGATAGTTCAAGGGTTCCATAGGCTTTTACTCTTTGTTTTAGCCTTCACATCTTTGATGAGGCTTTAATTTTTTTAACCCATTTGGATTGCTATTTTTTGAAGTTTTTATTAAAAAATAAAAAGTATTAGAGTGATTTCATTTATGTGAGGTAAAAATATAATTAAAAAATATGTTCATGAAAAACGTAAAAATTTTCTGAAAAAAAAAAAGCCAATCCAAACATAGAGGAGCTCAATCCAAATATAGGGTATTATTTGAAATAATTACTATATTACTTTTTGTGATGTGATGTATGCGAGATAAAAAGATAATTGAAAATAGAAAAGGTGAGTCGGAAAATGTATTTATGATGTAAACAAAATATTATTTGAAAATTTTGGAACTCTTTTTCCTGTTGCATCAGAAACGGTTATCTTCTCGCATTCCTTCTTATTTACAATCTCTTTGTTTAGTTATATCTTGTGGGAACAGAATTGTATTCATAAAGATCCATTTTGAGGTACATAGTAATGTCTTGACTCTTGAGAGGCTACTACAGTAAATTCTGAAACTTTGGGCAGGTTCCTATTTGCATTTGTCGTTGGTTGTATACAATGCTCAGGGAAAACTTAAGTTGTGTTTTGCATCCCGCAATAATTTTCTACTACTCCTCCTACCATCATAAAATTAAGAACTTATTACTCTTTTCTTTTCTTCCCAAATGGGTTGAAAGCCACTTTAGAAAGCTCTTTAAATTGACGTCTTTACGAGTTTTTCGGATGACTGCCCGGTTAGCACTATATACATATATATATATATATGTATATATATATATGTATATATATATATGTATATATATATATATGTATATAGTCGCCTAAAGAGTCCAGGCACACCTTGGAGAAATCCATCTTTTATTTATAAGATAATAACCAATTATCACTTACACAATTCTTGCTTTCACCCTAAAATCTTTTTCTTTCTTTTTGGATATAGAGATTTTCTTTTAAATTTAAAGGGGTAAACTATCTAGGGAATGCCTAAATTATTTCAACAGTTAGTTTTTTGCCCCTCATCTATTTTAAATCTGAAATTAACCCCTCAATAATAATTTTAAAAAAGTCATATTTTGATCATTTAGTCCATTTCTACCATTGGAGCCTGGCCATTAAATCTATCACCTTGAATGGTGGAAAAGAAACGGAAGAATAAAAATCTAACATATCTTATTATTAAGGGGTCAATTTAAGATTTGAAATAGATAAAGAGTCAAAATTGACAATTAAAATTAGGGATAATTTCAGAAACCTTCCTTGAGGTTTTTCATAATATCACTAAGCTCTCTTGAGGTTTTTAAAATCTCACTTACCTTCCCTATCAGCTTGACAAAACTAAATATTCTTATCAAATGTCACAAATTGACAATATTACCCTTACTTTTAATAACTATTTAACCAAAATGTCAAAACAAAATCAAATTTTTAAAACAAAAAATAAAATTTTATCTAATAATGATCTATATTTCTCTAAGTCGAGATCATGGTGAGACAGCAAAGAATGTGGATAATTAAATCTAGTTAAAATCAACCACTTAGGAAGAATTTGGTGAATAATTAACACCTTGAAAACTTTCGTAGACAGTTTTAAGAAAGTCAAGCAATGTTTTTAGGAAATACATTTTAATACATGATGTAGTTTAAGTTGTATTGAAAATTAAAATAATCTCTTCATATGTATGAATTCTTCAAGGTGTAAATTTTGTTTTGTTCCAAAACAACTAAAATAAATAATTTAAATCAAGAAATTTACACCTTCCAATAAGTTAACCTTATTTTATTTTTTATTATTGTTGTAAACTTTATAAGTAAGATAACATAAGGGTAGTACTGGAATAAAATTTTTATCTTTCTTGCATTTCCTCCAAAGGGGCTAAAATGTTACAATAAATGTTAATTCAAGGGAGTTAAATGAGATTTTAAAAACCTCAGGAGAGCTGAGTGATATTATGAGAAACCTCAGGAGAGGTTTCTGAAATTATCCCTTGAAATTATGTAGGAGCTCCTTGGATAGTTTACCCAAATTTAAATAAACATTAGACTGTAGTCTGGAAATCAAAATCAAACTAATCTTGGGAGTCAAGCATAGCCTTCAAGAGGTAGGGAGGGAAAGAGAGAGAAGTTGGGGAGGGGGGGGGGGGTGGTGGGGAACATAAGCTAATAATCAAGATTTCTGTTTCTGTTATTATCATATGGTCTTCATTCTCCTTCCTCTTCTACTTCTTCATGAATTACTTGTAAACAACAACAACGTCAGAAACATGCATCTTCAGAAGCATGTCAGATCTTCAACTACATTCACCTACCAAATGCAGCTCCAGGCTCCATGTACCCATAGGTTCTGTCCTCATTTTCTATACTTAATTTCTTGTCTACTCTCTTTCCTTGCTAATCTAACGACTCTCCAATGGACACATGTCTGGTTCTAACCATTATGCAGACACTAGCATCAAGATTTCACATTTTGAGGTTGAAATGAAACAGGAACAATCCAACATGTCTTTACTTGCCGGATTAAAAGAAAGGGTCGTAAATACTAATTTAACATGAGCTAAAATTTAATTAGCAATCACCAATCATCTATGGCTTTTCGTTGATTCTATCCTCATCAGTTGCTACTCAGCTATACTGTTGCTTGTTCAATTTATTAAGGTATAGCGTTGTTTCCTTTTTTTTTTTTTTTTTTTTTTTAACTGAAGGTTGTTGGAACTTCCTTTCTTGATGTTTTAAATTCATTTTTTTTTTAGCTCAAAGTAATCAGCTAGATTCCCTGTGAAATTCTATTGCACAAGATAAGAGGAGAATCTTAACATTATGTTTGTGAGGAACTGAATTAGTTGATATGAATCCAGCTAAAATAAAGAATTCTGTGGTTGAGAATCCCATGACATCTCATAATTCCTTTTAACAGTTTATCTAAGTTTTGTTTGTATCGGAAAATCCATAGCCTCTGACAAATAGAATCAGAAGATAATTTAGTAAATTAGCAGATGAAACATGATAAGAACAGGCGAAAACTTTCATTTTAATAAGTAAAGCTTACAATACGTGAATCCGAGACCAACTTCATGCCTTTTTTTTTTAAGTGTAAAAGGGAGGTTTCAAATTCGGAATCTCGTAGCATTGAATTCAGGATTTTCACTTTTCTGCTCATGCCAGGAGTAAGACTTGAACAATTAACACACAATTAACACAAAATGGAAGGATCGATACAAATATACAATTCAATAACATTACACTAAACTCACGATTGTGGGATGAATGCCAATATTAGTTACACTAAATTCAAGGGGAGGAAAAGTGTAAGGCTTTGTTTGATAATCTAATTCAGTATTTAAATTGAAGGGATTCAGATCTTAATATGTTCGGATGCGTTTGATAATCAAAATTTGAACATTTGAATTAATTAAGTGACACTGAATTTTCTAGACAAAACTTTCCTCCAAAATAAGTGATAAACTAGTTACTTATTATTAAATGTGATATACACTCAATGTATTTGATTAACAATTCAATAATTTAATGAATTCAATTTTCAGATTTCAGTTTTCAAACTTTAGTTTTATCAAGCGCACCCTAAGTGTAAGGTCGGCTTGAATTCAAGACCTTCCACTTACAATAAAAAGAAAAAAGTTATACTAAATTCATGATTAGTACTCGGATTCTAATGTACTACATTTTCCTGGAGTCTCAACCTTTTTCTTTAACTATTAGACTGAAACCTCGTTAACTCGATTTTAGAATTAACAATTTGTGGAGTTTATAAATTCTGAACGAACTTGGTGGATTCGTACGAGTTGGGCCATTAACGTGAGAGATGAAAATCATGAGACTATGAGTCCATGATGATAAAACTGCCTTAGTGGGCTGCTTTTAGGCCACGCACCGCTCAATTGCTCATTTTGAACGACCAATTAAAATGCCTCAGCTACTTCCCTCCCACCCCCCGCCCAAAAACAATTTAGTCTTATACAAAAGAAAAAGGAAGAATTTGAGAACAAACTAAAAATTTTACGATAGTCTGACTAATGTCTGTCCTAAAAGAACTCGGTCTTGAAGGCAATGCCTCAACTATTTTAAGGTACACTCTAGCTACACTAGTTCTTTTGAAAAAAAAAACCAAAAGAGAGTTTTTTTGAATATCAAATTGAACACCCTTCTTTGATTTAACTTCATTTTTTAAAAAGACAACTCTGGCGTCTCTCTTTTCTTAAAGGAGGTGCGTTCGATCAAACTGAAGTTTTAAAATTAAAATCTAAAATGTAAAATTTAAAGTTTGAATTTATTAAGTTATTAAATTATTAAGTATTAAATTTGATATGTTTTAATGAAAATCACATTTAAGTGATAAGTGAATAGCTCGTCACTTACTTTTAGGAACAAGTTTTGTTTAGAAAATTTCAGTGTCACTTGATTAATCCGGATTTTCGATTTTTTTTATTATCAAAAGCACTTGAAGATGGTGGTGAAATCCGTCTCTAATTAGTTAGACAATCCCTTCAATGAAAAATGATAGGGAGACAATTTTAAATGTGAACATAAATATGTAGCCTTCATTACTCGAGACAGTCGACTTACTCCTTTCAACTGTAGTGAGAATTGCCATGTATTGCACTTACAAAAATACGCCAAAAGCAGAACTTGAAAGAAAAAAGAAAAAATTGTACGCGCTGGATGCGAATTCCAAAACTAGCAAAAGAAACGCTTAACACGAGGAAAAATCTTTGGTTTTGAGCCTCACCTTTGTGCCATGGAGTCCTCAATTCAAGCAATTTGTTTCGGGTACCAACTGAGAGCAAGAGAAGATTTAAACAAAAACTTTCATTTCAATTCCAGTAATTAAGCACCATTGCCTTCAGCATTCAAAAAAAAAAAATTTTTTTTTATAGATTCCTTCAAGAAATTGAACCTAGAATCTGTACAGAGTAGGTTAATTAAGATCAATAGGAACAAGAAAGTGAAGGAAAAAAAAAATAAAAAGAGGGATCCTCTTATCCTCCCCATTTTTCCCCACAGATATGGGAAGGGAGTTTCCCGTAGGTGAAAGTGCTGTAGAAAACCATCCATTTGTATCGATGTCATTGTTTCTTGCGTCTATTGCCGCTACAATTGCAATAGTTTCATCTTTATGTGGTGCATTATCTCGAAAAAAGGCAACAGCCTCCTCCTCTTCATCAGGTGCTGAAAATCAAATTAAAGAAAATAAGGATGTAAATATTCCTTCACCAACGTCTGGTAACGGCGGATCGCCACCCGAGAAAGTTACAACGTTGACAATCCCGGGATCATCGTCGGATTCTGATAATGCAACAAAAAATGAAGAACTTTCTCATCAACCATTGCCACCTCCACCTGGATTCCAGCATTTATCAGGTTCAACTTCTCACCATTACCGGTCGAATTCAACGGCTTCTTCTTCATCCCGGAAAAAGTTGCCTAAAACTATGAGCATGAGGGCGCTGGGAAATGGGATTGGGATATCATCCAGACAATCGTCCAAGAGGGATCAGGAGAATGTCCATGATGATTACGCTAGTAAAAAGAGAGATAAGAAATTGAAACATGAGGATTCTATTTGGAAGAAGACTATTATATTAGGAGAGAAATGCAGAGTCCCGGATGAGGATGATGATGCAATTGTTTATGATGAAAAGGGAAATAGAATTACAACCTATCATCGCAAGTCCACCTCTATGGCTTTGTCTAGGCAAAATTCAAACACTGATCCGGATGCAATTCCAACTACTTTGGAGGGACAGAAAGATGATATCTTAAAAATTTCCTAGCTAGGTAAATAAATACTACTATATATCAGAAGAAATGTTAATTTCTCCTCTTTTCATTTTTCTCGTCTTCTCTTCTTGTGATATCTTGGAATTGCAAGTGATTTTCTTCATGAAAATTATGATTTTGAGATGCTTTAGTTTGCCCTTGTTTTACAGTGTCTTAATTTATTGGGATTTAGTAATCTATACCCAAGTCGTGGAAGACAAAGGAGACCAATCAATAGTGCAGTCATCATAAAAACATCTTCGAGAAGATGCACAAAACTCTTGCACTGGTTCAGTTAATATGATTGTTTCAGGTAGAGCGGAAAAATTGTTCTTCTGCAGCTAGGGATAGGTTTGGACTTCAAACTTTGGTTCCATGCATCTAAAAAAAGCCATGCAGAAAAGTGCATCAAATAAGTACAGAACGACTCATGCATTCAAATCTTAAAAGTTAATTAATTTGCAACAAGTAGTGGACTGATATAGAGGAACCCTTGAATAGTTACTAATGATATTGTCACAGACCAGTAGTAATTTCCACATCAATTTTGGTATAATGGCAAACTTTCTTTCAAGTCTAAATTGCATCTGGACTCCGGAAGAAGAATTTTGGCATTTCATCCAAAATTGGACTGGTAAAAAAATTCCAGGCAGTAGCATTTACGAGGATTTTCTTTCAAATCCATATTGCATTTGGACTCTGGTAGAACGATTTGGGAATTCCATCCAAAAGTTGGACTGGAAAACCTTTATCTGAACTCATGAAATCAGAGACTGAATTATAGAGCAGAGAAGCAATGACTGACTATTTATGCAGCTTGATATATAATCACCAGATATTCGGCTTTGCTAGTTTACTTTAGCTTTGTTAAATTTGTCATTAATGAAGCTTGGAAAAAGCTGTTAAAGAAATTGAGAGGATATATATGTTATTCAAATATTTAAAACGCAAATCGAAGCTCTAAATTCACCACTCTTCACTTGAAATAAGCAAAATGTAACGATAACAGATTTTTTTTAAAAAAAAAAAGAAGAAGACATGTGAAAGTTAATTTTCAGAAAGTATGATTTACTGATAAATCTTTCTTCAATCCTTTTTTCCCTTTAATTTTCACTCTACTACTTTTGCAGTATATGGATTCTAAGTTGACAAGCACGTCTCATTAAGATTTAAAAGTACGTTTCTTATAATAACAATAAGAGAATAATCTTCAATGATATATGATCACTCGAGATTGTATAGAAGGAATCTTTCAATGATATATGATCACTCTGAGATTGTATAGAGAATAATCTTCAGTGATATATGATCACTCGAGATTGTATAGAAGGAATCTTTCAATGATATATGATCACTCTGAGATTGTATAGAAAATAATCTTCAATGATATATGATCACTCTCGAGATTGTGTAGAGAATAATCTTCAATGATATATGATCACTCGAGATGTATAGAAGGAATCTTTCCAGACGTTGAAGAAATTAATTTCGTTATCCTTGAGTTTACGAGTTTGTAATTGGAAAATGTATTACTTGGGATTTAAGAAAGAGAGTGTAACTACCTACCTACCATTTATGTCAATCTCTTCAATGAATTCCAAAAAGTGGGACTCTTTTTTTTTTTTTATTTATTTTAAAGTGAGATGTCTTGAAATCAGGATTTCTCATTTACAATTCCTCCTATTTTATCATCCTAATCAACCCTCCCCCTCCAAAAAGCAATGTTTTTAAACTCGGACCGGCCAGTGAACCGGAGAGGTTGCCGGTTCGGGTCCGACCGGTCCAACCGGCCGGTTCATAGGTTCATTGTTTTTTTTTTTTTTTTTTTGTGTTAAGTACTAAGCAGGTTTCATTCTACACTTGAACTTTACCAACATAACTTCATTTAAGTTATGATAATAATAAATTTCGTAAAAGTTATACATAAAACATGGAATGATAAATATAATTAAAATATCATAATTCACCACAAGTTTTCATAAATTCATTATAAACATAAATAGATACAATCCAAATGGTCACCAATTATCACAGATAAAAACACAAAAAATAAATAAATTAAATATTGAAATTCTTTTACAACCCTTAAAAAAATCCATAAAAGAGTTCAAGTTAAGACAAACCATTTGAATAGCAAACTTTTATGAGTGGCATGATAAGCAACCACACCACCTTCACAATTTAATCAACTTAAGCTGAAAAAGTTAAAATTTTATTATAAAAATATAAATCTAATTGCTCAAACTAAAAAAAAAACTAAAAATTTTTGAAAAACAAATATACAGTTAAACACATAAAAAATTAATTGCTACTAAACATTACTAATTAACATGTTATATTAAATTCAATGATCCTATACCATTAATTATTTTAAATTCAATTATCAATAGCTTCGATTATGTGCCAACTACCATATTTTTTACCAGCCCAATGTTATTATTTGTAATTCCTACCCAATTCCTACATGGATGTGCACTACTTTTGCAAAAATTTCATCCTTAATTAATCAAATAAAAATAAAACAAAAAATGAGGGAAACATATGAAAATTGAGGGGAAAAAGAAGAAAATGCAAAAAAATCAACTAAAGATAATAATATAGAAAAAAAAAGCCTTGAAAAGAAAAAAATTAAACTTACCAAGATGTTGGAAAACAAGAAAAGTTGAAATTTTCAACTTGTTTACAATCTGCTAAAGATAATAACCTGATAATAATGGTGAAGACTTGAGAAAATCTTGTTGTGGATATTTGGGTTAAAAATGGTTAAGAAGAAAAAATTGAACAAAAAAAAAAGAGAGAAGAACTTGATGTTTTAATATATTTTTTAGTCAAGTAGAATTCTCAACAAACTTAACTACAGTCTAGCAGTAAAATTGTCATATGCAAACCTGGAGACCCAGGTTCGAATCATGGCTACACCATTCTTGGTATTTTGTTGAAAAATTTAAAAACCGCCGGTTCACGGTTCTTAACGGTTCACACGGTTCGTCCGGGTTTCAACGGTTCTCCATGAACTTCCGGCTTTAGCATTAGACCGAACCGGTGACATGGCCGGTTCGCGGTCCAACCGGTCGAACCGGCCGGTCCGGTCCGATTCTGCAAACACTGCCAAAAAGTGGGAATCTAGCCAAAAAAAAAAAAAATCTCAAATCGTGATCAAATGATGATACTGTTGAAACCTTACCGCCGGTTCACGGTTCTTAACGGTTCACACGGTTCGTCCGGGTTTCAACGGTTCTCCTGACATGGCCGGTTCGCGGTCCAACCGGTCGAACCGGCCGATCCGGTCCGATTCTGAAAACACTGCCAAAAAGTGGGAATCTAGCCAAAAAAAAAATCTCAAATCGTGATCAAATGATGATACTGTTGAAACCTATCTGTAAAGGGTGAAAAATTTATCTAGTAAGTATGGATTAATCTTATATGCACTGTTAGTGTATATACAATCGTCATTAAATATACAACACATGTGCAAATTTAATTTTGAAATTAAAATTTTGCTCATGTATCATTCATCTAATCATGATAGTCTATATACTTAATACATACCTATAAAATGTAGTTCATGAATCATATAACAGATTCATTTGCTCGACAAATTTTTTCAAGGCTCTCACTGTTTGGGATTTCTTTTTAAAAACTATCATAATTTGGAAATTTTCTCATCTCTGAAGTGAAGCATAAAAATATGAAAAATAGACTTGCCATGCACTAATTTCAATATTTGAGTGGTACACCGTATTCTTTAAGATTTACAAGAGTACTAAGCATTAAAACAGGAAAATGAATGCACCTTGCTGATCATGAATAGTACAAAAAGATTCTCTAACCCTTCCCTTAAAAGCCAATACCACAACATTTTGGCTCTTTTAACTCCATTTATTTGTCTTTTTTTTTTCTAATTTTGGATATAATCCTTTATGATGGTTATTTCTCTTTAATCCTTTGCACGATTTCTGTGTTCAGTATTTATTTATTCCAAACATGGAAAGCATCAATCAAAGATTATACCAGGGAATTTAAGAAAAAGAACCCAAAAAATTAAGGAAAAGAATCTCATGATTGAGTTTTCACTATGTTTAGGCCCGTGCACACAGGCAAATTAATCACGCTCTTTTTACTTTTTTTTTGGGGTAAAGAGTTCATTACTTTTGATAGGGTTGTGTCCTAATTAATTTAGAAATATATGGTGGAAATAGGGTTTTGGTAAATAAGTACTTTAATAACTAATTAGACGGAAGAAATTTCCTCCAATTTTCACCTCTATCGCTTTGTCTTTGGCTTTTCCAATCCATTTTGAATGAAATCAGAATCTGAGTGAAACCAAATATCAAATCTAATAAATAAAGGTTCAAAAAGAGAACAGATGGAAGAGGCACATGTAAGCACAAGAAGGGAAATTTTTCAGAAATTTATCGTCCAACTCCTCAGCAATTATGAACCAAAAAAATAAGCAATTTAGGATGTAATACTTTGGGGAAAAAATTATTGTAGTATGTTAGAATTTTAGTACTTAATATGCTTAGTCAATAAATATTTGATGGGATTTCAGAGAGTAAATTTTTAAAACTCCTTTTGAAAAAAAAAAGTTTGATTGAGACTTAAATTAGGAAATAAAAAGGGAAGCTGTCCATGTACATCTGCACATTAAAACATGAAAAGCATAAATCAAAGATTTCATTAAGAAAATTCAAAAAGAAGCAGTCATTAGCAATACATAACAAGATGATGTTTCTATTATATGAAGATTGAGCATTTAATTCCGATAAAATCTTGAGATTACTTTTTTTTAAGGCGTTATGCCTATTTATTCACTCATTTACGTTTTGCATTTTCAAAGAATAACAAGTAACTTGTACTAGTGAGAAACAAGCCAATGGCAATTTCAGAATCCTTCTCCCCAAGAAAACACTTTCTTGCATTTCTTCTGGTAACAATTGCGGCAGGCTGCAGCAGCCGTACCACCCATGCAAATCCTAGCATCAAAGCATCAAGGGATCTGCTTAATTTCGTCTGCAGCAGATCATCCAACCCTCCTCTGTGTTTACAAGTCCTAAGCTCCGATCCTCGTTCCCGTAACGCTACTCTCAAAGACCTAGGATTTATTTCACTTGACGCAGCAGAATCCCAGGCTAAAACCACGCAAACATTGATCGGATCCCTCCTGCAGAAAGCAACTGATCCAAAACTGAAGGCGCAGCTCAAATCATGCCAGGGTTTTTATAACGATTCCATTAAACAACTGGATCAGGGGAGGAATGCCTTGAACGCTGGCAATCCCAGGGAATCAGGTGGCTACGTCTCTGCTGCTAATGCCGATGCTGATTCTTGTGATGAGGGCTTTGCAGGGAGTTCTACTCCAGAACCTTCGGAACTTCAAGATGCCGACCAGAAGTTTGAAGTTATTTCTGGCATCACATTGATTGTTACGGCTTTCTTGCTGCTTCCTCCTCCTCCTCCGTCCCATTAAAGTGTCATATTCTCAATTTTCTAATGTTAAAATAATTATAACAGTCAATCTTTACAGTTAATCAAAGGGTACTACTTTAGTATACTTCCAAATTTTGTGTTTAATCCCCACATTAATACATACGATCACAATTCATACATCCTCATATTTAGATATTTATTCCAAATTAACTATATAGTTTTTCAGAAAATTAGCGCTTGAGCCCTTCCAACGACTGCCGTTGGGAATGGGAACGCAAAATACAAGATAGTCATTTTTCAAGAATGATTACTTTATTTTCGTTTTAAGTATTGATGCTTTGCTGTAACCTGATTAACTTAATTTAGATTTTTAGATAAAAGTTTAATTACTCATAGATGCTTTCCATCTCTGAAATTAGTTAATTTGTGTGACATCATTCTAAAAAATATCACAAAATTGTGCATAGTCTAGTCAGTAAATATTCATATTATACTCGTATATACATGTTCTATATATAACTCAAAAAAATTCCATATTTTGTATATTTCAAAAAATATTCGGAGAAATACTCATATTTCTTACATAATCTTATTTGCTTATTATATTTCAGGAATTATATTTCAATTTCTTTGAAGTTTTAAAATTTGTAATGACAATGACATATCTTTATGATTCTATACAAAATAACATTTGTATCATAACATTTGTATACTTATACATATAAACATAGTAAGATGATGAATTTTTTTTAAAAATTATATGTTTGATACACAAATATTTGAGTAATAAAAAATTGGTATTAATGTATTATAATCTTTGAGAATTATAATAATTTTATTTGTATCTTTGGTTCTGTAAATTTCAAATATATTTTATTGCTTATGTAAGACATAGTAAGATGATGAATTTTTTTTAAAATTATATGTTTGATACACAAATATTTGAGTAATAAAAAATTGGTATTAATGTATTATAATCTTTGAGAATTATAATAATTTTATTTGTATCTTTGGTTCTGTAAATTTCAAAAATATTTTATTGCTTATGTAAGAATTTATACACATAATTTGGCCGAACTTATATTTTTCGTCAAACTTTTAATTGTATTATTTTTTTAAAAAAAATTGTACAATATAGCTACGTACTATACTTCAAAGTATTCACCGTCCCTTATTTTACCAACTATACTCTACAGAAGTAGTCCTCACAAAATATTCAACGGAACTAGTTGACCAAATTTAGCTAAGCAAAAGAAATTTCTAATTAAGACCCTGTTTGGGTTATAGGTGAGGGTTCAAATCTCACTTGCAATAAAAAAAATTCAAGAATTGTGTCAAAACACTCCCTTGGTTTAGCAAGGTTTGTATACCTACTAGTTCCCAATACAAAGCCTCTTTAGGCTCCTCCTTCCCAATAGTTTAAAATAGATAGATTATACAATTGTCGTAAAGTGAGATAATCAGGTTGTCGGTACAATACAAAGATCTAATTTCAAGTTTCAATGACCCAAACTGCAGTGTATGGGAAGTACCAATCAAAAAATCTTAGTCATAAGCCAAGGAAACTGATTAATTGAGTAATTAGAATGATATGACAACCGATTTTGAGTTTCCAAAATATCAAGCTTCATTATTTGCCCATCAACCCAACAGATTCCTCCTTGGAGCTTCCTAAAAAAAAGAAAAAGAAACAAGAATTCCTTTTTGCGGTGCCTATCATCTATTTATTTAGGTGATTTGCTAAGGTTTTTCTAACGAGTATTCAATGGATACTCTTTAATGCAATTAAATTCTATTCAATCTATCATATATATATATATATATATATACTTTTTTAATTAATTTTACTTATTCAACCTATCATATATATGTACACATTAATAATTATTATCCTCCCTTGTATATATACATTTTTCTTAATCAATCTTACCTTTTAGGCACCTTGTTTTAGACAGACCCGATTTTTCTATTACGAATATGTCACTAGGCCAAGCTAGATTTTATGATTATGACCTAGTAAAATAGATGTCTATTTAATTTGTGCCGAGAGTCAAAGATCTCGTTTTGACAATCAGTAACATAATTGCAGGATACGGAAACTAGCAATCAAAGATCTTATGCATCGACCTGAGCAATTAGAATAATTGCAGGATACGGAAACTACCAGTCAAAGATCTTATGGCTTATACCTGAACTGAGGAAATGGACCTGATCAGCGATTAGAATTTAGGAGTGCATCACAAGACATTCAATTTCCTGATTTGCCTACAAGCAACGCATTTGTATGTAGTACGTACGCGTGACTTGCTTGATGAATTCAACACTCAAAGAAAAGGCAAAAAACAATGAAGAAAGCAGCATTCTTCTTTCTTGTCTTTGTTCTGGTAGCAAGTTTAGTCAGCAGCCGCAAGCTTCCAGAGCCCGGCAATAGCATCAAAGCATTGACCCCTGTGATGGATGAAATATATGCAACAAAACAAGAAACCCTTCTTTTTGTTTGGTAGGTCCTAAACTCCATTCCTCGTACTCCCGGAGCTTCTCTTGAGGATTTAGCCCAAATTTCAATTGACTTGGCAGAATCCCATGCAAATTCCACGTACAAGTTGATTGAATCCCTTGCGAGAAAAACAAATGACCCAAAATTGAAGGACGTCTACCAAGCATGTCTGGAGAATTATGAAGAGTCAATTGACAGCCTAGGTGAAGGCAGGAATTAATTTGGCTTTGTTTGGACAGAGTATTCTTCCAAATAATTACTGTAGCACTTTTTGTGATGTGATGTATGTGAGATAAAAAGGTGGATTCAGAAATGTATTTATGATGCAAGCGAAAAATTTTTTTGAAAAAATTTGCTATCCAAATTTTCTGGGGACCCCGGCTGATGGCCTAAATATCCAGGCCTCGGCTGCTGAGACCGGAGCTGATACTTGTGAAGATGGCTTTTCAGAGGGTTCTTATCCAGAAGCTCCAGAGATTAAACAAGCAAATCAAAAGTTGGAAGATCTTTGTAGCATCATAATCGTATTGGTTATATCTAATCGTTTATTAATGGCCTGAACATATATTATGCTCTTTTTCAATTTTTTTTTCATTAGATTCAATATGCATCATTAATCAACTCCACTTTTTGACGGACGTAAAACTCTTTAAGTATGAGTTGGAGAGTATTAATCACGAGTTAGAATACAAACCTACCAATGTCATTTTCGATTGAATAACAACTCACAGAATTTATTCAAGAAATATTATTGGCACTCTACTTTCTGCTATTTGCACTTATAACATTTGTTTTGTCACATAATCTAATAAATCAAAATTATATGATTAGAATGTCAATATGAGTTTGATTAACAAAAAATGGGATTACGAATAACGTTTTCTAATTTATTTTTGTCTAAGCAATATGTCTTAAGGATAACCTTTTTTTTTGTAATAGCGTAAATGGGAGGGTTCGACCTAAGTCCTTCGAAGCCTCTCATGTACACTCCCTTTTTCAAAACGCTCCAACCCATCCCCCACCCCATATTGAGGATAACCTCTTTAACTTAATTCAAACGCAACATTCAAAAAATATAAGCATACATTATTAATATTTAGGATTAATCTTCTATATCATATATACACTATCATTGCTTGCAACATGATAACCAATCTGAATTTACATTTGAAATTCAAAATTTTGCATCTAATCATGATAATATATACTTATAAAAGGTTGAATTTCGCTATAAAGTGTTAAAATCTTGAAAGGACCTGGAAATAACATTTGCTCCATTTGGGTATCTGCCTTGTGGTGAGCGTAAATTATGGAAAAACAAGGCTTTAGACTGTCTAAGGCTGATTGTGCGGAAATCCCATAACATTAGTTTATGTACTAATAAATTCATCATCCCAAACAGGAGTAGTTGGATTTCTCAATATTCCTTTAGCACAGGCCAAACCATTCATCTGTTGGCATTTTTAAAGATTTAGTTTCAAGTGCTTTTCTTTTCTTTCTTTTTTTTAAAAAAAAAATAACTCAAGTATGTAGGTAGGGTCTGCACTACGCACTCTGGTGCAGACCCCAATATTAATTCCTCCAAATTTGAAGTCATCCAACGCCGCGCGACTCCATCGACCCCCTGTGACATTTCCAAGACCCGAATTAGGGAGACCTGTTCTTCATTAGCTTCAATCTGAAAAATTCGGTTTTGATTCCCGTAAGTTTCCAAGAAAGTAGGGAGATTCTTCACCCAGCTTACCAGCTTATTATTCCTACATATCTCAAAACCAAGGAAGATTCCCCAATTATCCAAGGTTAAATTACTCAGCATCTTCATCAAGCTTGTATCCGAAACATTTAGTTTTTGCGCCTAATTTCTTGTGGGTCCTGAAGATTTCGCCTTGGTTACATCTGGGTTTTGATTATTTTCTCTATTGGTTGCAATTCTCAAGAGGGTTCCTGGAACCTTATTGCCGTCACATGATATTAGGCCAACCGTGGCTATTGGCAATTTTGTATTTTTATCTGTATTGCGATCTGAAATTTGGCTATTCAGTTCCAAAGATTTGATTTTTAATCCGTTTTTGGACCTAGGGCTGTTCCCCTTAGTGATGAATTTTGATATAGATCTATGGGGTTTATTTGTTTGATCGAGAACGTGTGGATTTAGTTGTAGTGGTGGGCTTTGATCAGTTCTCTTTGTCCTCTTGTCTGTTTGATGTATCTTGTTATTGCTGAAGAGGAGTTTGGGCTTGTGAACAAGCGGTGGTCGATTCCGGGTGTTCTCAGGCCATTGGCTTTGCCATTTGAGCAGCAAGTGTTCCCATTTTGTATCCCACTGGATAGATGGGATAAGGAGTTTTACAAGTTGCAGGGTGGATAATTAATCTTAGCCCTATTGGATTGGATTGGTTTTTTAACTTCGGAGAAGTGTTTGGTTTCTTGGATACTAGTTGAATTTTCAGATTGATTTTTTTTGAAGATGGGTTCCTCCCAAGGGTCCTCTTTATCCACAAATGTGGCAGGGTTTGTTGATGGATCTTCGGCTCGCAGACAAGTTTCATATGTGGATCATTTGCCCGTCTATGTCAAGGAGCTGATTGCTGGAGGAGCTGCTGGTGCATTTTCTAAAACTGCCGTTGCTCCGCTGGAACGGACTAAAATTCTTTTGCAGGTGACTTGCTTTTGCTTTTGCATGGCTCCTGCTAAGACTTTTGATCTTTTGATCTTGAGACCTTTTTTGTTTTTTTTGTTTTTATATTCGAAGTTTCCCTTTCTAGTTTATTTTGTGTGTGTATCTCTGTATCAACTGATGTTTTCCTCGTTAGCAGTTTGCATTACATACTTTTTGTATGTTGTGGATCAGCTGAATGTATACTACTCCTAGCTCTATAATAATTGGGGATTAACCTTTCAAAATAACTTCATTGAATGCCATTTTCTTAACTAACTGGATTCCCTCATAAACAATGATTATCCTAGATGTCAAGTGCAGACGTTGAGCCTAGAGTTCCAGAATTTTATTTTTATCTTAGATAGGTATCCTTCTAAAGTCTCAAGAATTTGGTTCCTAGAATTGTTTCCCGAGATCTGGTCATTGGAGTTGGTCCAGTATCTTTCCAAGACATGTTTGCAAAATGATTTTTAAGCTTTGATTGCTTTTATTGAGATTCAATTAACCAGTTGCCATGACATTCCTATTGGTTCAATATGCAAATAATGATCATCTTGGCTGCTGTTATTGGGATAGCCATGAATCGAGCTGTTACTCATCATCTGTTGTTTCTGATTATGAAAGACAAATGTTCAATGTCTGTTTCACACTATCCATTGTAACCTAATTTAACATTTGCAAATTTAACTTCCTAACGTTGTTCCACCCACTGCACCCTCTATTCGAATATGCAGACAAGGACAGCAGGATTTCATTCTCTTGGTGTTTATCATTCTCTAAAGAAGCTAATGAAGCATGAAGGTGTGATGGGATTTTACAAGTAAGTTTGAGTCCTACCACTAAATGTTCTTTATATATCATCTCAAACTTTTCTGAGTTCTGACTGACTCACTCTTATTATCTCTTTTAGAGGAAATGGAGCTAGTGTCCTTCGAATTGTTCCATATGCTGCACTACATTTCATGACTTATGAGCAGTACCGGTCTTGGATATTGGATAACTGCTCTGTCTTTGGGACAGGGCCTGTTGTAGATCTTTTAGCAGGTTCAGCTGCTGGGGGAACAGCAGTTTTGTGTACCTATCCATTGGATTTAGCCCGTACCAAACTTGCTTATCAGGTATATAGTTTGGGAACCATTTCGGGACTTTTGTTTCTTCCACTGAGAATTTTATTTGGGTTTAGAATGTTATTACTAACTTTTCAGAGTTGATGTTGGTTGGTAGATGTAATACATGGCACTCTTAAGTGATGCTCCTACATATCTTGTTTTGCATTCTTGGCCTATGATATTATGATTTCATTCTTGTTACTTTTTGAAGAAATGGTTCCACAATGTGCTAGAATATCAGTATCATCGAGATGTACATTGTCCTTTCCTGATGTGGTGTGCCGAAGGGCTGTCTAAAATTGACCTTTAGTAAACAATGATGCCCGATGTTTTAAAGTTTTTGCACAACCGTATCAAACCACTGTGTACTCAGTAGTTAGTGATATTTATCCACATTTCCTTGAGAAAGGAGCATGAGTACTTGAGATTCTGTTTGTAACTTGTATAGCACACTTTGCTTTTGTATCAAAGAGAATCGGCAACTGTGATCAGACACCTCTTTTTGGGCGTAGAAATTCTGAGACTGCAAGTGTCAAATGCTTGAAAGTAGCATCCAAAAGAGATCAAATATGAATGATTCATTTATCTGTACAGATGGTTTAGTGGAACATGTGGACTGAAGACAGAAATAGGCAGTAATCAATTTTTCCAGTTGGCTGCCACCACTCTTTTGCATTAACCCTCAATGCTTCTAAATTTTTTATTTTCTTCTCCTGGACATGCTAAAGAAGTTTTGACATGGTTTATGTTGTGCTTCACCTGATGGTTATTATTCTTCTAAATTTTGTTTTTTCTTTTACCTGGTGGTTATTCTTTTTCTTCATCCTTTTTGCAGGTTGTTGATACAAGAACAACTTTGCAGAATGCTACAAGATGTATTTATGTGCAACCTGCCTACACTGGCATAAGAAATGTGATAGAGAGTGTATATAAAGAAGGGGGAGTCCGTGCACTTTATAGGGGTGTAGGTAAATATCTGCTTTTCATGCTATTTCTTAACTTATGTCATATTCTTTGTTATTGTGTTGTAGTTGATTTTAGTTGTGCATTGCTAAAATGATACTGATTCTTGGCTGCACTTATGTTGCTTACTGTGGTTGCATTTTTTCCAACTTCAGTTGTTGATGCCTAAAAGATTTGAATATATAGGGGTGTAGGCACGTCTACTTTTCATGCTTTATGCCACCTTCTTCTTTATTGTGTTTGGAATCAATTCTAGTTTTGCACTGTCAAAACGTGATGGTGACTCTTTGTTGGAGTTATGTTGTTCATTGATGTTGCATTTGTACTAAGTTGATGGTTGGTTTCTACAACTATTTGTCTGGTTTGCTCTTTAGTTTGCTTAGCTTAGTAGGTATTTGCTGTATGTTTGTATTGACGTCATGTTGTAATTACTTTGAGCAGGTCCAACACTTGTTGGTATTCTTCCTTATGCTGGTTTAAAGTTTTACATCTATGAAGAACTTAAGAGACATGTTCCTGAAGAACACCAAACATCTATTATGATGCGGTTATCATGTGGAGCACTAGCTGGTTTACTTGGCCAGACTTTTACATATCCTTTAGATGTTGTAAGAAGACAAATGCAGGTAAGCTGCACGAACTTTGGTTGGGATATATTGTAGTTTCACTTTTTTTTTCTGTGTTTTCTTCCCTCTTCGATGTCGTGTCTTGTAGCATACTGTAATTGGATTTTGAGCTGATTCTTGACAATCTTGTTTGAAAATTGCATTTTACATATAACCTTGATGCTATAACCAATCATTTTGATTGTTATTTTGTAATCGTGTGTTTTTCCAACTTGAAGTGCCATTGACATTCTAATGTGGCAGAAATACATGGATGTGATTTTGTGCATTAAATATATGACTAGTCTTAGGAATATATGCTAATCATGGATTGGATTATCATGTCACTGTTTCAGGTTGAGCATCTCCAACCTTCATTGCAAGCTGGTGCACCGCACAAGAGCACGTTGGACAGGCTGTTAACTATCGCCCGTCATCAAGGTTGGAAGCAATTATTTGCTGGCCTCAGCATTAATTATATCAAGGTAAAATTTTAAAACTCCTAGACCTGGAATGGATCATTATGCCTGATGCATTCCAAACTAAATTGTTTTTGATGATAGTTAACAGATTCTATGGAAACCTTTTGGGACGAAATTCAGAACAGCCACTTCAAAGTTTCCTTTTAATTGAGACTAGTTGAAAATTAGGTGGGATATAAGTACTTCCAACATGCTGATGTGGCTGGCTCTTTGATTTTGTTTCAGATTGTTCCCTCGGTGGCAATTGGTTTCACAATGTATGACATGATGAAGACCTGGCTTCATATACCTCCTCGGCAGAAATCAAAATCAATCTCTACTGCATAAACACACAGTTACATGCAACATTACAAAATGTTCCATTAGAATGTAATGCAGGATTTGTCTGACTCTCAGTCATATTATCATGTTAAATTCGGTGATCATGAATGACATTCAATTCCAACCTGAGAGTTCCATTAGAATTTGCTTGATTTAACTTACAGATTATTATGGCTTTCAAATCCCCAACCAACTAGCCTTTAATCTTTAGATTTTGTTAATAATTCTGTTAAGTGCACTTCACTCCTTGCACTATCATAACATTTGTAGTTTATGTCCGGCGGGTGATAACACTGGGGGGTCTGGAAGTTGATATGCTTGAAATTCTCCATACAGCAATAAGGAAAGTTTTTGTTCTGTTGTTGTCCATGCCTCTGACAGAATCAAGCTGGATGTTCTGTAAATACATTGAGACCAGGGCAGCTGATTTCAAGTCTCAGGTTAATTATTCATGCAATTCCTCAGGAAGAGAGGCACTTGGTTGCCCCTTTTAGGAGGATGGAATTGCCAAGGAGAATCACTGTGGTGTGGTGATCATTTTGGGTGTCAAACTTTCCCTACCCTACAAGGGAAGGCCAAAAAAAAACCTCTTTCGACAAAATAATCATCTAATGAACTGTGCAGTAGCCAGGGCATGGCGGAATCCAAGGATTCAAAGGAAACTTAAATTCAACCTGACAATAGACGAGGCAACAATATAGCATCTTGTTTTCCAAATGCTGGTGCCTAACCTTTTCAACTTTTACAAGAACTCGAACATGTTGCACAATCGAAAATGATGAATGAAAAGGCAAAGGATTTTTAACCCCCTAATTCAGAACAGCCACTTCAAAACAATTTAGTTTGGATCTGAATTTTCAAAGGAACCTGAGTTTTAACCGGAGTTCCATTCCACATCTTTAAATCTTCGAGGGCAACTGTGTCTAGCAATAGGATTCGTATTCCTCAAACTAAACCAGTTGAGCGCAAGACTGATCAGATTACTTCGTGTTTATTAGTCAAAAAACCAGTAACTAGAAACAGTAGTATAAAATAAGGGGAAGACAGGAAATAAATTGAAGTTCCAACCAATCTTGTAGTTCTCATGGAAACTGAAATCAAAACATAGAACAACACGACATTTGCGTCTTCCCATGACACATCTAATTAGAGTGTGACTCCACGGCAAGAAAAAGGGCTACAACTCACTCAACACCTAAAATGTTAAAAAAAAGTTCAAAAACGATGAAAGACAAAATTATACTCCGCCCAGCTTTCATGCGCTTATCAATGATATAGTAGCTGATTTCAGCAGGTTTACAGCTTGTCCTCGAACTCTGAAAGTGGTGTGATCTGATCTTTCAAACCCTTCCTCTTTCTGATCTCAGTAACAAGCTGAGCAGCTTGCGATCCAGATTCTAATGGATCCGAGGACATCATATCCCAGTGATCAAAGACACACTGGGGGAATGCCTGTCCTGATGTAGAAGCTCTCAATGTACCTGAGAAACCAAATGACTCGACGACAGGAAGATAGGCCTTGATATTGTAAAGGGGTGTGCCTGGCCTCTGCATCTCCTCAAAGACGTGTCCACGCTTCTGGTTCAGAACACTGTAGATGCCACCGAGAGCTTGTTCGGGTGCTTGGATCTCCACAAGGTACACGGGTTCCAAAAGTCGGGGCTTAGCAGTAAGTTGGGAAGCATAGATAACCCTCCTAGCAGTAGGAATAACCTGGCCACCGCCTCTGTGGATGGCATCAGCATGCAGGACGACGTCACAAACCTCAAAGCAGATACCTCTCATGTTTTCTTCAGCCAATGCACCTTCTTTTGAAGCCCACTGGAAACCAGCAACAACAGAATCCTTAATTTCATTCAGGTACTGAACTCCCTTGCACATATCAACCACCATGTTGGGTCCAGTAGTCTCAGGACCAAAACACCAGATTTTCTTTGCAAGATCCTTGTCCCATCCAAACTCCTCTGACAAGATCTTAGAACGATTCTTTGGATCATCCCTTGGACCAATACGACCATCATCAATGGCCTCTGCAAGCCCCTCTTCCAGGGGCCTAGCTTCCATATAGAGACGGTTGTGCTTGTTAGGAGATTTGCTCATCACAGTGCGACAAGACTTCTCGAGAACTGTCTCACGGAAAGACACCACTGGATCAGACTTAATAATCTCAGCACCGCCCATAAAATCATCTTGCAAATCCTTTAAGCAAATTTCAAGGTGCAGTTCTCCAGCACCAGCAATGATGTGCTCTCCAGATTCCTCAATCGTACAGACAACCATAGGGTCAGACTTCGCCAGACGTTTCAAACCTTCAACAAGCTTGGGGAGGTCAGATGCAACCTTGCACTGCACAGCAACACGCACGACAGGGGAGACAGAGAACTTCATTGCTCTAATTGGATGAGCATCAACTTCCTTTTCATTGGTCAAGGTTGCATTCTTGGTGATGAATTGATCCAAACCAACCATAGCAACTGTGTTACCACATGGCACATCCTCAACTGTTTCCTGCTTCTTACCCATCCAAATAACTGTTCTTTGGACATTCTTAACATACAAGTCCTTTTTCTCTCCAGGAACATAGTTGGGACCCATGATTCTAACCTTCATGCCAGTAGCAATTTTTCCAGAAAACACACGGCCAAAAGCAAAGAATCTACCTTTGTCAGATGCTGGAATCATCTTGGATACATAGACCATAAGAGGTCCCTCGGGATCACAGTTCCTGACGGCATTAGCATATTGATCATCAAGCGGACCCTCGTACAAGTTTTCAACACGGTACTTCTGAGCCTTGGCAGGAGATGGAAGATGGTAGACCATCATTTCAAGTAGAGCACTACTTGCTGGAAGCCATGTCTGCATGACACGCTTCATGAGTGCCTTTCCCATCAACTCTTTTTCATCAGACTTCATCGTTACTCCAAGCTTTGACAACATTGGCCACAGCTTGTCCTTCTGATCATTCATGCAAGTGCTGATGATCTGCTTGATGGGCTCATAACAGAACTGAACAAAACCACGCTTGCATGTAGGTGAGCCAGTGTTCTTGCTGGTCCACTTCTTGGTAGCAGGGTCAAAGAAATTCTCACCCCACAGTCTTTCCATCATCTTAGACTCATCAACACCAAACTTGGAGGCATACATTTTGGCGAAGTTACTAAGAGTGAAAGCCCAGCCATGTAAACCAGCAGAGAAAGCAACGGTACCTTTCTCTGGGTAAACCTGGACATCACCAAGGAGAGGATCTTCATATGTCGCCATGATAACGTTGGCATTCTCAATAACCTTCTGAAATGTTTGGTAAGCCTCCTCCCCCTCAACCTGGAGCTCAAGGAAACACCTGTCCATTTTGTTGACAGTTAAGACAGGCCGAATCCTTTCTCCCAGAGCCTGTCGAAGGACAGTTTCTGTTTGGACACACACACCCTCGATACAATCAACCACCACCAATGCACCATCAGTAATACGAAGGGCAGCAGTCACCTCAGATGAGAAATCAACATGCCCAGGGGAATCAATAAGATTAATAAGATACTCATTTCCCTGCCGCTCCCCTTTGTAGGCCTTTAAAGCTTCATCAGTCATCTCATAATAAAGTGAGATACCAGTGGACTTGATTGTAATACCACGCTCAGCTTCATCTGCTCTTGTATCCGTCATTCGAACATCTCCAGCAACTTCTTGAGCAATGATACCAGCAGCAGCCACAAGAGAATCAGTAAGAGTGGACTTCCCTGTGAGATGTCAACATGAGTTAGAAAGAAACTTCCACAGAATCAAAACAAATCTTACAAGTGAAATTAAAAACAGAAGCAGAAGTAAAAACAGAAATGAAGATGAAACTAAAAAAAAAATAGTAGCAATTTTAACAAGCAAGACATACGAGATGATGATATATAAGCTGTGTCATGAGGAAAATTCTAATAGTTGAAATGCAATTATAGTAACATACGCCATTTTCATGATTGTTGTTTAGAATAAATGCATTAGGATGAGAAAATACAGACAAATGATGGCATAAAACCATTTCTTTTCATCTTTTCTTTACTTAATGAAGGATTAACTAATCCACTTTCAAATCAATTCTTATGACTTTCTTATCCACATAAGGGTTATGATCGGGTTCTCCCAAAAGAATAATGGACAGTCCTACTTACCATGATCAACATGTGCAATAACAGACATATTACGGATATTGTGCTTGTAGTCCATAATCCTTCGAAGCTCTTCTGCTGTGAACTTCACCTGCAAGTGCCCCATAAAATTAACCATCAGTAAGAAACATCTAGCAACAGTTGATGTTACTCAAGTAGAACAGAGGAAAAACTGACTTACCATCTTGATAGGCTTTCAGATATTAACCGCAAAAGAGGATTGGATAAAAATAATTCACAGAACCTGCTCATCAAGAAAGTCAGAAAATGAGGAGAGACAGAAAGCATCATGATAACAAATAGAAACAGTCATCAAAGTTCTCCATAATTCCCTAACGCTAGATTATGCAATGAGACTGTCATATGTTGCGGAATTCAAAAAATATCCTTTCCATCTTCAGCAACAATAAAAATGAAAACACACTCCTGCATATGCTCTCATATAAAAATAAGACTGAGTCCATATCTATTGCTCCCTCACACCCTACTAATAACCTACTAATAAAGCTGCACCCATATCTATTGCTCCCTCACACCCTACTAATAAAGCTTGTGCACGGAGAAAAGACTCCTGCACAAAAAGATGCAAATTTTTTTCCAAAAAAGAGCAATTATTAGATAAAATGGATCCAGGAAAACTTCTTTTCCAACAGGGGTAACAACAAACTATATCGCCCTTTCAAACAAAAAGAACAAACAGACTTGAAACAACAGAATATGGCATAAAATCCAGAAAAAGATTTGCCAAGCACAAAAATAAACTGAAACAAAAAAATCCAGATCAGCAACAGCTACTATTAAAATCACAGACAGGAAAATTTCTTCCCATAAATGAAAGATTCTTTTATCGATGACCCCGTGCAGAAACTCCAGAATAGTAATACGAATAAAGCAAGCATCTATTCACTCATCGTTTCTGGTTTGCTTAGACACAACAAAAAAAACTCATCAAGAACAGCAAACTGATTAGTTTCCATCCTTCAAAGAAACAAGTTTTCCGAGAACCCAGATTGGATCTAGATCTAAATAAGCTAATCAACAAGTCAACATACAAAAAAAAGCTCAAAAAACAACAAACCCAGATGGAAAAAGTAAGACTTTATACCAGATAGATGCCAAAAACAACAACAGCCCAGATCAAAAATCAACAAATCAATCAAACAAGGCAACTAACTCTATGCAAAATCTAGCTATGTTAGAGCAAAATAAAAGGGGGTCGCGGGCATATTACCGAGAATAGGGAAAAAAGATGGAGAGAAGGAGGCGGCGATGTTAGAGGAGGAGGTAAGGCACACAGTGACCTTACAAGCTGCAGCCGCAGAGATCGAAGGATAGTGTGGGAGAATGGTTCTATTTTAGGGGTTTGCGATTATATATACTGTCGATTTGATGTCAGCCACGGCGTCTGCAAATTAAGCCCATCAAAGGCCCATTACTGTTCCTACTAGTTTTAATGGCTCACATAGTGTTTTGTAAACCAGGCCTATTTGTACAAATTCTACATCATCGGTGGGTTTACAGATAGTCCAGATATGGCTGGTGGTGGTGGTGGGTTGATCCGCGACCACAGATGGTGGGTTGATCCGCGACGACAATCTGTGGTCGCGGATCAGTAATTCAATATTGGTTGCCCTTTGGGTTTTGTGATCAAACAATTCGATCTTGTTAGGGCAACTAGCAGCGTGGCAATGGGCTGCTTGTAGCAGGGTATCATGGCTTAAAGCATGTTGAAATCGAAACTAATTCCCTAAGTCAGTATTTATCTAGTTCATCATGGTGGAACCACTCAGCTACCCTTTAATATTTTGTGAATGATTTGATGATTGCTCAGTTGTGATCGAGGAAAGGAGTGTAAATGAACAAAGTAAAACTCGAGCTCTATGGTACTTGAGCTGGACTCGAGCCAAAATATTCGAGCTCTTAAAACTTGAGCTCGATCTCGATTTAGTTTTAATTTGCTCGAAATTGAAATTGGATTCAATCAAACATAATGGAGTTCGATCGTCTTGAAGTACTACAAATATATATTTTATATAATTTTAGACAAAGAAAATGATAGACATTTAACTCTCTCTATTGTTGTCGATTTATGATCCCATAAAAAATTATACATTTGTGTAAATATTAGATAAAACTAAAGATGCAAAAAATAAAAAATAAAAAATCTAGAGGCTCAAACATCAAAACTTAAAAATTGGTCTTTCTTATAGAAAGAAAAGAGTTCAACATTTGAGAAAATAGAAATAATTTATTGACAAAATTGTTGAAAGTTAATTAAAGGGAGGCATTTGATTAGGGCAATTAGTTATCTGATTTATACGAGGGATTAATCTTGTTAGTTGATTACCTTTTTTATCCAATTGAATATAGATGTAATAGTTATCTTATTTGTGTGTTTGTGTATTTAGAAAATATAGTGATCTGCTGGTTTCTTTCTTTTTTTTTATGTAATTTGTGTGAGTAATTTTTAATAATAAATCAAAGATCAAGAATTCCACCTCTTTTTACTTATTATGGGCCAATGACAAATTTCATCAGCAGTACTTTACAATATTAAAATTTGACCCCACTTACCATGTGATTTTGGCTCAGCCGCTGGTCCCGTCCTCGCTCGCCTTTGAGTGGCCCCTATAATGTTCAACTCTGCTTGTACCGTCTTCTAATCAGTGGGATGTCTATATTTTATCCGCCCCTTGTTCCCAGTGAATCTGATTACACTTGACGAACTTCTGAGTCTCAAGTATAAGGCTGAGTTTGAACTTGTCCACCTATTCACACTGCTAGAATTCAGCTTAAATTTGATCAACGTGAGTTCAAACTTAGGATTGATCGAGGAAGCCGTATTAGGGATGATAATGAGTCGAACCAACCTCGAACATTGATGTACTCAAGCTTGAGCTTGAACTGTATTATCCAAACTCAAGGTTGAGCTTTGTGAACCGTCGATTTTGAGATGCAATTTATCCCGTAAAATATAGGAAGCTCAATTTGAACTCGAGCTCGCTCGAGATGCAAATTAAGATTGAACTTGTGCTCGAGTTCAAATGGTAAGATATATAATTTTTCTAAAAACATAGGTCATCAGGTAATCTAACAATTATGAAAAATCATGCACATATATGCATGCATACACACACGTGTGTGTGTGTGTGTGTGTGAAGTTCGAAAAGTTCAATGAGCTTTCGAGCAAAATACCTAAATGCTCGAGTTTGATTCTTTAATCCTATTTGAGTAGTTTGAACTCGAGTCAAGCTTTAACCCCTTGTGAGTAACTGCTCGTTTACCACCCTTTGTCCAGATGCTGACTATCAACTCTTGGTAGCTAATTATATTGTTTGACTCAACAACATTTTTCTTTAAAAAATTATTTACATGCATAAGTGCATTGGATGGTTTTCCTTGATAATGAATTAAAGAAAATCAAAGCAAATGGAACTTGGAAATTGATGTTTCTTAGAATAAATGAAAATCCTAGATCATATATTGATTCTAAAACCAATTATATATACTGTAAAATCTTTAAATGTGATCCTCATCATTAACTTTAATTCTATAAATGTTTATACAATTTCAGCTATGTTGCTTTTTCATGCATTCTCCGGATACTAAATTATTCTTATGCCATGGTGGAGAATGAAGTTCACTATCCAATTTCATTCTATTTTAGTTTCTTTTTTTTTTTGGGAGAACATCTTTTGAGATAATTTACTCTATTTTAACCAAAATATCAATGCAATGCTAGTAAAAATTCACCAGAATGTATATTAAATAAATAAATTCATAAAATTAGTGAAGAGAAATGATTAGGATATCACTTGTTCGTGATATATACAATTCTTAAGTGAAAATGACAATACCTTAAACTAGTGGAAATTTGTTAAAAAATTTTCTTGAGTAAAAAATGTCAATTCAATAAAACTTATAAGCGAGAGGAATTTGTTTCTTCATTAATGTCAACATCTAAAAAAATTTCCAATTCTACTTGGATTGGAGAGTTTCCTACCAACCAGTGAAGTCTATGTTAACAAGCTCAAAAATAACCCCAAAAGCATTATTACCCCAAAAACATATTATATACAAGTTCAAAGATACCTAATAAATAAATAAAAACCAACACCCTCTTTTCTCTTCTACCCACCACCTCCCACCAGCCGCCACCTCCTTCCCTTCCTCCTTTTTGCAGTGCCAGTCACCCCCTCAAAAATACCTATAGGAAAGCTTCTCGTAAAAACAACCAGTCTATATGGAGCTACCACATCCACGCACAGATCTCTTATCCGGGATTACTCGATTTTAAAGGAGAAAAAAAAAAAAAGAGTTGTATCAATAATGTAGCGCTAATAGTTTTGTGCGAGATAATAAACGAAGGGAAAATCAAGATCACCGACTTGTCTTTCCAAAAGTCAATGGTCATGACTCAGAGTTTTCCAGAGTGCCGTTTGAAACAGGGAATAAGAGGACGGCAGTCGGACGGCAGCAGATGTGGACTTGTATGAAGCTTACTACTACTTATCTAATCCAGTCCACCAATCATTTTAACAACAGAGCAAGCAAATTCATCCATACCATGTTAAACAAGCCATTTCTTTCAACGCAAATAGTCAATGAAGTTCATTATCACTAGTAATGAAGCCACAATTGGAATTTGGACAAGGATGTTTCCCCTGTGCGAAAGGGCACTGGTCGTGCTAGTACTTGAGAGAGTTGGTTCAATGGTCTGTGGCCTCGTTCATGTTCAGGAACTCGCAGTAAATGCTTGCAACGTGCAATTTGCGGAAGGGATAAAGGTTTCTGACTATTTCATTGGTTTTCCTTTAAATTTTCAAAATTAAACTAACCTCTCTTAAAATTTATTATCTTGTAATATCTACATCCAACTAGCAATTAAAATGTGATATTAGAAGAGAGAAAATAATATAATTTCACAATTGTCCCTCCTCTACTAAATTATTTAATTAATCCAATACCCAGCCAAACATTAATAAAAAAAATACCATAATTTGCTGTTTAACATCAGAGATTAAATCACATATGGTATAAAAAAGAGTACATCATTCTATATATTTTATTTAATTTAAGATCTAAATACTCTTTTTAATTATAAACTAGTTATCAAACATGATCAACAACAAATAATAAAAAAAAAAAATCTATAACCAAAATATTACAAAATGCAAATTTTAATACCATAAAAAATTCAACAACTAATCTTAGTATGTTGACAAGAATATTTATAATGTTAAAGTTTGTTCTCTATAATATTTTGGTTGCAAATTTTTTGATTATTTAGTGTTGATTATGTTTGACAATGAGCATGTAGTTGAAAAGAGTAATTTGGATATTATATTAAATATAAAATATAAAATGATATATTATTTTTTGATATTATATTTGATTTGATTCCTAATGATAAACAACAAATTTTAGTGCTTTTCTTTAATGTGTGGGTTAGGATTAAATTAATTAAATAATGTAGTGAATTAGGGGTAATAATGGAATCATATTATTTTCTCTCTTATAATATCACTTTTTAATTATCGACTGGGCATAAATGTTACAATATAATTAACTTCATGGGAGGTTAATATAATTTTTAAAACTTGAAGGAAAGCTAGTGAAATAGTCAAAAATTTTACGAAAGGTTTCTTATCCGCAACGGATCTTCTGTCCCACATCCTGTGCCACTCTCTGTCCCACTTTTTATTATATTGTTATTTCTCCTACATAAATATCATGTTTTAGTTCTTTTTTGTTTCCTTAATATTCAATAACTATTAATAGTTATTGGATCTTAAGAAAACTAAAAAGAACTAAAACATGATATTTATGTAGGAGAAATAGCAACATAATAAAAAGTGGTACAGAGAGTGGCACAGAATGTGGAACAGAAGATCCGTTGCGGATAACTTCAGAAACCTTTCGTAAAATTTTTGACTATTTCACTAGCTTTCCTTCAAGTTTTAAAAATTATATTAACCTCCCATGAAGTTAATTATATTGTAACATTTATGCCCAGTCGATAATTAAAAAGTGATATTATAAGAGAGAAAATAATATGATTCCATTATTACCCCTAATTCACTACATTATTTAATTAATTTAATCCTAACCCACACATTAAAGAAAAGCACTAAAATTTGTTGTTTATCATTAGGAATCAAATCAAATATAATATCAAAAAATAATATATCATTTCATATTTTGTGGAGAGTGACACAGAATGTGGAACAGAAATTATCCCTTCACGGAATTAATAGCTTTACAACTCCTTCTAGGCTTCTACAGGTTAACGTTGTTGTCTAGACTGCTTCCTTCCATGTAACATTTGTCAAACAAACTTCCCAGGGACAAAAAGCTCGTGTTTATACCGCTTTCACACTTGACACACATTTTTTTGATAAAATATCAAACACATATTTCAGACAACCTTTTATTTTTGTAGATACATTAATCAATAAAAGTGATAGAAAATAAAATGTTTCTAAAATAGCTGAAGAACGACAAATGGAAATCCCACATCAGCAATCCATGGACTAAACGCTATCTAGTGAATTAAAACTCGAATTGAAAGATTTAGGAAGCGAGAATTGCAAATCCCCAGACAACAATACAGTATCGAGTTGTTTGGATCGCATTTTCTGAAATAATTTTTGGCCAAAAGAAATTGCTATAATGAATGTTCCCGAAAAACTCATAAATATTTTCCCAAAAATGGCAATCCATACAAGCTGTAAACTTTTCCTCCTCACAATTGCCTGGAAACTGTTGCAAAAGTTGCTTCAAATATGTTCTTGCGAACTGAACTTAGAGGAGGAAAAGATTTCACAAAGAAAATATGTAATGTACTAAAATTGATTTTAACTTACAGAAGGAAAAAAAAAAAAAAAGGAACAGGAATTGTAGCTAAAACAGCCACAGCATCAGCAAAGACCAAACGACCAGGTCACGATTCAGAAAAGTTGAAACGGAGCTCTTGATCCCCATAAGGGTCAAAAGGGTCCCAAAAAAGATGATCTGTTCGTCATAAAGCCACTAGTTTTATTTTAATCTGAGGGTGGGGCGAGCTCTTTTGGCTGTATGATTTGCACAGCAGTATTCTTTAACCAGTGAAAAGTAAAAACACGAGGCTCAATTGGCGTGTTTCTTGAATCCTTCCTGTGAACTTCAGTGAAAGCCCAGTAGACCCCTTCCCATCTCACGACCTTTTTCTTTACGTGTTCAATTGATTTGCTACTTGCTATAGTTTACTTTGACGGCTTTGATCATTCAAAAAAGTGGGCTGCACTGCATAAGTACATGTATATAAGCTAGTAAATTGAAGCGTCGAAACCATGCATTAAGTTGCTGAGGGGCTCTGTGACTTTGAAGCTCGCTAAAGAAGAGAAAGAGGAGCCAGGAATAGAGAAGCTATAGGCTGAATCTTTGTATTTCAAGGTTTGCATTATAATTCTTCTGAGCTGTTTTGGTTTCTTGATTGTGTTTCCCTTGTTGATTTCATTAGTCAGTGGTACCAAAAATGCCTGTGCTTGTTGAGGATAAGTAGGAATCAGGGTATACAATTGCTTTGTTGAAATCTCGCACCTTTGTCTCTTTAGTCCAAGATTTCTTGCTGGAGATTACTGCCTGCAATTAACTACTTTCTGTTTTTATGTAAGAAAGCTCGTGCTGTTATACGAAGGTTTCCCTTGTGTGCTTTTCTTTAACAGGAAGGACGCTAGGGTGTTCCGGAAAGGAACAGTCACAGCTCATTTTTGTCTAATTTTAGCATATAAGCTGTACTTCCCTAGTTTACATGTAAATATTCTTTTCAGTAATTATTAGACCGAGCAAGTTGAATGAACTCAACACGGGGGAAAAAACCAAGCAACAATACAATTTACGGATACCTTAAGGAAAAAAAATCTTGAAGTCCTAATATTTGATCTTTCAGAAGTTCATTAATTTTTTTTTTTTTTTTGGAGAATTGGCGAGCTTAACATGTGTTTTTAACTCTTATTGGACAGGGTTCGGTTTTTTTTTTCGAGGCATAACAGATGGGACTTTGTCTTTCAATAATTTTGTCAGCTTGGAATGAGATACTGGAACACAAGATATTCGGTTTATTTAACAAAGCAGAAACAGTTGTGAGATCTGTGAGCTTTGGGAGAAGAGAAGGAGAACTGGTCTTCAGAACATTTAGCTTTAAGAAAAAAGAATTAGAAACTATTCACAAGTTTGATGAGTCAAAAGTAAGCCCGAGGGTTGATACACAAAAGCTGAAGACTGTTGGTCCAACGAAGGGTTTAGTTGTCGATAAGGAATCCAAGAATTCGCTGTCTAGAGATAATGATCAAGAAGCTGTTAATAAGTCTAAGCTTGAAGTTCTGATTCCAGCGCCCGTTGTGGTATCTTCTCCACGACCTATTACTAAGCTTGATGATGCAGCAACTAAGCTTCAGAAAGTCTATAAAAGCTACCGCACAAGAAGGAATCTTGCAGATTGTGCAGTTGTTGCTGAAGAACTCTGGTCAGCTCTTCATTATTAATTTGTTGTGAAATAACTAATCATTTTCTGCTTATGTTTATTGGTTTCTCATATATTTCTTGAATGCTTTAGGTGGAAGGCCTTGGATTTTGCAACTCTAGAGCGAAATTCCGTATCATTCTTTGACATTACCAAACATGAAACTGCTGTCGCACGGTGGGCACGTGGTAGGACAAAGGCTGCCAAGGTATGCTATAACAATTAGGCACATTAAGCTATTGCTAACTTCTAAGGCTGACATTAAAGCCATTGCACTCTACTGATGAACATGCTTACAGGTAGGAAAAGGTTTACTAAAGGATGAAAAAGCTCAGAAGTTAGCTCTACAGCATTGGCTTGAAGCTGTAAGATCATAACTTCTTTTAGAACTTTCCTCTATTTTGTGCTTCCTTCGTAAACAATGTTCATGTTGATCAAATTAGGATATAGGATTTTAAAGCATAACCACTGGTGCTTTGATGTTCTCTGAAGATCTAATAGGGGATGCTTGTCCTCGCCTATATCTTTTTCTTAGTTGAAATCCTAAGGAACAGAGATGAGAACAGTGCATGAAATGGCTAATCAAACTGCATGCCCTTGCATTCTTATTGAAAAGTGATGGCATCTAAACGGTTAATATCTGATACTTATTGATAAAAATTCATGCAAGCAAACTTGTGAGTGTTATTGTAACCAAAGGACAGAATTTTGGAGTGATTTGAAGGGTCTTGAGTTCTGACTAGTACGAGTTGAAACAGGGTGAAAGAATTGAATGAAATTGCATCATATACATGTGGTTCCTTACTGATCAGACTATCAAATATGCTAAAGAACTTTACGCTGAACAAGTGGAAATTGTACAATACTGATGCATTTCCCTTCTTGGTTTTGCAGATTGATCCGCGGCATAGGTACGGACACAACTTGCACTTCTATTATGATGCATGGTCTGAAAGCAGAAGCTATCAACCCTTTTTCTACTGGTAAGACTACCATGACGAAACTGCCTTTTTGTGCACAAGTTCTTCATATCTTCCGATAGTGGTTTCCTGTGTTCTTAAGATCTCCAATTTTCTTGAAGGTTGGACGTTGGTGGTGGCAAAGAACTAAATCTTCCAAGCTGTCCAAGAGTTAACATGCAACGCCAATTTATTAAATATCTTGGACCTGTAAGCCTTTTTTCCTCTTCTTTTTCAGGCAACACACATCTCCTTTGCTGCAATAATTATGAATACTTCACTAGATGTACCAAATATGTGCACGTAACAAACATACTAAATGGTATCACTGATGCATATGCAAGAATTAGGTTTTAAAACTCTTCATGTATTTGTACTAACAGAAAGAGAGGGAAGCCTATGAAGTAATTGTGGAGGATGGCAAGTTAGCGTACAAGCAAACTGGCATGCTTCTGGATACAAATGACCGTTCAAAGTGGATTTTTGTTCTCAGCACATCAAGGTCCCTATACGTAGGACAGAAGAAGAAGGGTGTTTTTCAACATTCCAGTTTTCTATCTGGAGGAGCTACAACAGCTGCGGGTAGACTCGTTGCTCATGATGGGATTCTTGAAGTATGCATTCTTTTAGGCGCATGAAAAGGATACACATTGTTACATACACATTGCATTGCCTTTATTTAAGCTTTAATTTTTCTCGTTTTCTTCAGGCAATATGGCCATACAGTGGTCACTACCTTCCAACAGAAGACAATTTCAAGGAATTCATAAGCTTTCTTGAGGAGCACCATGTAGAGTTAAGCAATGTCAAGGTAATCACTCTGCAATATATTTTACCTTGCATCAATATTTGCTAATGAGCGAATTTGGTCAGAAACATAGTTTCATCAATTTGCATCTGTTTTTGATTGTCCAACTTCAATTGCAATTGTCAAATCTACATCAACAACCACATGCTGGTCTAATTCGTTCTCCTAATTAACGTTCAAGTTGCTGCTAGACAAAATGACTCATCGTCCAATTTGTACCGCAGCGCTACACAGTTGATGATGCTAGGACCTCATTTCAAGAGGTTGATGAGGAATCCAAATCTAAGAAAGAGAAGTTACAAGATCTTTCCACAACTGCAACAGCTACGGATGCAATTGCTACCGATTCTGATGGTCCCTGCAATGAAGTTTCCCTTGCACCTGCGTGTCAAGAAAATATCCAGGCTGCAAAGATACCAAGTATTAAAGAACCCAAATTTGACTTGGCCAAGCGTTTATCTTGCAAGTGGTCCAGTGGTGTTGGACCACGAATTGGTTGTGTTCGAGACTATCCGATGCACCTTCAATTTCAGGCACTGGAGAAGGTAAATCTATCGCCTAGGCCTGGGCTGGAAAAGTCCAAGAGTTGCATTCCCATTCCTTCCCCGCGACCAAGTCCTAAAGTTCGCATGTCACCGAGGCTCTTATACATGGGACTTCCTAGCCCAAGGGTGTCTGTTCCTTCTGCTAGTTAAATACTGCATTGCCATCCCAACAGAGGAACGACCTACACTATCACCTGGAGGGTACAAGGCCGCTCCTGGGCAGCCCTTGCAAAATTCTTAACTGTTTCATTTTATTTATTTAATTTTTTTTTTCATTTGAGTTCTCAAAAGGGAGCCTTAATTGTTTCATTCTTTTATTCTTGTTGTACATGAAGTGGACTTCAAGAGTCTGCAAAGATGAAGACGTTGTGGCACTTTTTTATGCCCTCAGTCATCAGTTCTTTATAGCTCAGTGAATTGAAAGAGGACTAGCTTAGAGAGATGACTTTATTCTTGAATTCTTATTGTATTTGAAACAGCCTTAATTTTGTAGTTTGTGAAGCAAATTGCAACAACTCCCTAGTTGAAAGATCGCCTTTAGTCCGTCTTTCCCTCTCTGTTATCCAAAATTTAAGACTACATATTGTTAATAGGGTCTTATGATTTTTCATTCCATCACAAACTTGTACTTAGGACACAGACCATTTTTTTTTTATAATCCATAAATATTCGCATCCGTTTTACGTTCTACGGACTTATTCTGTTAGAGTCGAATCTAGCCCCTTGTGGGGAAGCTTTAGGACACGACCTTGAGGACCAGGAGAATTGGTCCCGAAAATTTAAAGCATCCGACACAGAACCCCATCAATCTGCTGACAAGCAATGGCCTCAAATCTCCATCAACTTGTACACGAAAGTGCATGAAATTTTTCTAAAATCTGTGTGTTTGTGCAGCATTTTGTTGGCATGTTCGGATTTCAAGGTAACTGCGTGTAGTATATCCGGAATTTGTTAGCTATAAATTGTCTTTTTGACAGTAGAATGGAGACGTCAATTTGTCGGTCAAACATCGAATATTTAGGTGGCAGGAGAGTTAGTTGGTAGAGCAAACTCTGAGATAATTAATTATTTTGTTCCCCAGCGTGAATTAGGCTTCTGTATTCCCCTCCCCCCACTCCCAATAGGCTTCAGTCTTGAGATGTTTCTGCATTAAGCTCCAAAACGGCTAGCATTCCAACAACTCTATGCCAGTTGCCACTCCAAACTCCACAAGGCCAAAGGTTTCGATTGACAAATTGAATACAGTGCCAAAGAACTCAGACTGATTCTACACTTTGGCTTTCTTCTCCATGTGTAGAAATGGGCTATCCCTTTAATATGTTCAAACAATTAGGGGAAACAACAATTATATCACCACAGTAATTCGTGCATTTTCTGGCATGCAAACATATTTTTCTCCTTATCACCGTGTTAACTAATTAGAATGACACAAATTTGATGATTTCTTGCAAGATGACAAGGGGAAAAAATGATGAAAAGTTACTAGTTTTTATTTTACTAAATAAATGTGAACAGAATTTACATGCATTCAAAAATTTTTGTTTAATACTTGCATGCGTAGAATGGTTCAAGAATCATGATGGGTCATTTTTTTTTTTTTTTGCCAGTTTAGCCAGTAAAGAGTCAGAGATCGTGCAAGAATTGATTTCCATGACAAGAAGAGAGATTATTCTATTTTGTTTTGGAGTAAAAATAAAATAAGAATCCAAAATCAATTCAGGATCAGGGCACCAACCTGTTTCACTTTCAAAATTCAAAGAAGAAAAAAATTTTATAAACCCATGTGATGCATTTGAAATTAGAAAGAGGACCGCACCAGACCACAATGGGACGAAAAGGTAGAGGCCAAATGAAGAAGTTAAGAAGTTAGAATGGCACAGGAACTCTCACTGAAGTTGTTGTGATCTTGGTTTCATTGCACGACAATTTTTGTATTTGGCAAATTTTCAAAGATCACGCTTGGAACAGTAGTGATTTTTACACTTTTTAGTGTTCGACTAATCATGCTTCTTCTTCAACTGCATTGGACCGCACTGAAAATAAAGGCCAAAAAACAGAAGGCAAGATACAAAAAGGAGTAGTGTTCTTCTTTGTTGTTTTTTTCCTTGTACTCCCTCCCTTTTTTTATAACTGACGTTTAAGAAATTTGCTCTAGTACTTTTATCTGTCGTTTTATTATCCCCATATAGTATTAATTATTTTTTCACAATTTTACCCTTTTATCTCTCTTTTCCAATACAGGGTTCTTAATTACTACTCCTAGTTTGGTGGGAGTTAGTTTGCATTGCTTTTGGCCTAGTAAAACAGCACCATTTAGTACTCTAGTGAGAGAAAATATGGGTGAATTGGATAATTAATGAGGGTACAAAAGGAAAGTAGTGTACAGATTTAAGCAATGAAAAACTTTTCTTAATTGGTGTGCAAAACCTTAAACGTCAGTTATAAAAAAAGGGAGGGAGTAGTAGTTTATTTTTCAAGACTTCCTTGTCCCTTGGACAAATAAGCTGTTCTCCAATTTACCAAGTAAATAAAAGAATTCATTCTTTGCAGTCTGCCATTTTTGAACCTTAATATTTTCTCATATTCTCTTTCACACTTTCCAGTTAGTCAGCATTTTCTGTGTCCAATTTTATGCAATATACACTTGAAAATTTTGAGATGGCACTAATTTGAGTTTAATGTACTTCCCTATCTTTTTCCGAAAGGAAACAGACAATAATGTAGAACATCAATGGCAAAGTTAAGCTAAGCATTAGTAATGTGACATATCTTTGCAGTTATTTTTGTTTTACCATGATTTTCATGTGAAATTACTAATCCTTCCCCTTGTCACTTTAGCATAGCCCATGGGTGAAAGGAAACCGAAAATAATAGGGAAGTAGAAGGAAAGTAAGAAAAAAAAAATGTTCTTGATTGACCACTGTTTTTTTTTTTTTTTTGAAAAAGAAAAAATAAGTACAACCCACGATGCCCTTTCAATTTGCTGGAGGAAAATTAAAAACAATATACAGATTCGTCTTGGTTATATAAAACTATGAAATGGTATACTTTCATTGTGAAACAAAAAGGAAAAATCGTTCAAAACATCTCTTATATCTCATTAAATAAATCTTTTCGTCTTTCACTTTTAAAACGATAACTTTACGTCCTTTATAAAATTAAATTGATAAATTTTGATCCTGATGTTGATTTTTGACCACTTTTTTTATCTTGAATTTATCATGTGACTCACATATGATCATTTTTTTAAAATTAAAAAAAGTTAGAACCCATTTGTAATTAAATAAATAATCCGATCCATATTTGTTTTTTAACCTAAATAGTATGATCTAATTAGAACCATATTTATTTTTTCCCTAAAAGGTGGGATCTGACTCAATCCATGATTATTTTACCATTAAAACGGTAGGATCTAACCTTTTTGTATATAAAATATAACTACATATAGGTCATGTAGTGAAATCAAACTAAAAAGTGATCGAAAACTTAGGTTAAAACCAAATTTTGTTAACTTGAATATGTAAGGGATGTAAAGTTAATATTTTAAAAATGAATGATAAAAAAATTCATTCAGTGACATGCGAGAGATATTTTGAACGACTTTTCCAAATAAAAATATGTTAACAAACTTTATACATGAGAGATATGAGAGCAATTTATGCTAATTTTCTAAAGTTTTTGCAAGAAAGAGTTTGGATTAATTTGTGAATATTTGTGTGAATTCCAAAGTTGTGATTTTGGAGTGAAGATGATTTGAAATTTTTTTTTGAATAATTTTGGTAATACTTTTTGTGATGTAATGTGTACGAGATAAGAAAAAGCTAATTAAAAAAAAATTTAACAAGTGTTTATCATGAAACAAGAAATTTTTTCCAAAAATAACTATCCAAATAGAAAAAATCTATTTGGAAAAATTCCTTCTTATTATTCCCAATAAAACACATTATTGTGTTACAGTAAGTAATACTAAACACGAAGGAAAAAAAAAAATCGAATCATGTTCAATCCAAACGTCACATTGGTAATTTCCGGGTAATTATGAACTCTTTCAACCGTTTTCTTTGAAAGTCTATAACTCCATTCCATCATCACTTCATTTTTCTTGAAAACTTTAACCATGATTTTGGAAAATGAGAAACCTTTTGTAAGATCAGGTTGACCACCCCAAAAGAACACATGCAGAAAGATAAATGTTCCCCCATAAAATCCAAATCAAATTTAAGCTTGGTGAGTATTTGATCCGAAAGTGGGGTGCTTTGGGATAGAAGATAGATAAAATTAAAACAGCAGCAGATATATCTTCACCGCACTGACTTTAGAGATTCTTTGTCTGCAATCTGCATGTCTTTGGTGTTATTTTTCAGCTTTCCACAAAGCTTCGTGCCTTTTTAGGCTGCCCTGTCCGCAGGGTCAATGGACAACACAGAGTCGTATTTCCAGCAGCATTCAAGCCCATTCTTGTCATTTCCTCGTACATTTCGAGCGGGAACAATGTCCTCGGATCCTCCTAGGGTCCTGGAGTGGTGTCCGTTGTTTTCTTTGAATTTCAAATATCAAAACCCAACGGCTCATTGGACAATGCGACAGAGAAACTCTCTGCCCACACCACCCACCACGACCACCACCACCACCAGGACCAATAGCTGTACTTCCCCACCCCACTCCCCTCCTCAACACACAAAACACACATGCCACTCACCCACGAAAACACGCAGTAATTTATTTATGCCCTATTAAAGCTCTGCCTATATCTCTCTCTGCCTGATTGTGGGCTTGTCTATTTTTTTTTTTTCAGTTACATAAATGCCCTCTTTTTTTATTCTTAAAATTTCTCTTCTTAGCTAAAAATTTAGCTTTAGCTGCTTTGCTTTAATCTGGTGGGAAGCTGCTATTTCTTCATCCTTTGCGTCATCCCTTTTGCTTATATTTTTTTCCTTCATCTGAGGGAAGATTGATCTTTGAGCTGTTTTTGGAGCTGAAATCTGGTAGATCAAGAGCTTAGCCCAGATGGGTGCTTCAGGAAAATGGGTAAAAGCTTTAATAGGATTCAAGAAACCAGAAAAAGATGACTATGTAAGCTCAAATTTTTTAAAAAGATTCAATTTTGCTTTCTGCTTTTAGCTCGAAGGATTTCACAAAAATTTGATCTTTTTTCTGTATATGTGCTGTGAGTTGGTCTTAAATGTCTTTTGCTTGCTTTTTGCATGGGCTTTTTATGTAGGAAAAGTTGGGGGGAAAAGGCAAGAAATGGAGGCTATGGAGGAGTTCATCAGGGGATCTGGGTGGGTCCTCATCATGGAAAGGATTCAAAGGGCATCGTAGGAACAGTGGTGGATCAGAAGCCTCGGATTCTTCATCAGTGAATAATGATGCTTTCACAGCTGCTGTAGCTACTGTTGTTAGAGCTCCTCCAAAAGATTTCAGGGTTGTTAGGCAAGAATGGGCTGCAATCAGAATCCAAACTGCCTTTCGTGGATTTTTGGTAATCCATCTCTCTCTCCCTCTCTCTGATTTTGCCTATCTAGCAGCAGTGGTCGCAAGATGAAAAAAATGCAGCAATTTAATCTTAGGCATTCCTTGAACTCTGCTAACGTTTCCTATCATTTTAATTGGTTAATTATGGCCTGTTATCTGTTTTATCAAGTGCTTGTAATAATATTTGTGTGGGTTATTGATAAGAGGTTGTAGAAGTTTATCCAACTTAATACATATACATTATGTGTTAGTCGTATGAACTTTATGCATTAATTCATTGGAGTGGCCATGTCTTGATTCAAAACAGTAGATGAGGATATTAGTTGAATTCATCTAATTTGGTGTCGGATCTGAAAGTGGTGTTGAATTATGATTTTAGGCAAGGAGAGCCTTGAGGGCCTTGAAAGGACTGGTGAGGCTCCAAGCTTTAGTCCGTGGCCGGCAGGTGAGAAAGCAAGCTGCTGTAACCCTTAGGTGCATGCAGGCCCTGGTCAGGGTACAGGCACGGGTTAGGGCTCGCCGTGTAAGAATGTCCATAGAGGGACAGGCTGTGCAGAAAATACTAGATGAGCATCGCAGCAAAGCTGATCGTTTGAAAGAAGCAGAGGTAGATTTCCCTTATTGCTGTTATTTGAGTATATCTGGTGATGCCTCTTTTATTACTTTGGGGTGTTTATGTAATTTAATTTAATTAACTGAAGTAGTTTTCTGATTCTTTGTGAATTTCAGGACGGATGGTGCGATAGTAGGGGAACACTAGAAGAGGTTACGACAAAGATACAAATGAGGCAAGAGGGATTGTTCAAGAGAGAGAGAGCACTTGCTTACTCTATTGCCCAGAAGGTGCTTACAGTTTCAAATATTACTTCGTAATTTGTTTAATCTGCCTAACAAGGAGGAAAATGGATAATCCTTCAACTTTCCTTGCAGTGCAAATTTAGCCAAAATTTTGATTCCCGAACAAATGTCTCGGTCCCCTCCCTTAAAAGTCATGAACTTGACAAGAATAGCTGGGGATGGAGTTGGTTGGAACGTTGGATGGCAGCAAAACCATGGGAAAACAGACTGATGGAAGAAGCCAACAACGATATTGCTGAAAAGACTCCACATTCAAAGACCTGTTTGGATTCTTCCAAGGGTAACAACAGATCAAGGTCATCTGAACCTGGCTCAGTGAAGGTAAAGAGGAACAATGTCACTACTAGGGTATCAGCAAAACCTCCTTTAGTTGGATTAGCTACTCGCTCATCCTCGAGCCCGAGTTCTGAATTTAGATACGATGAGAGCTCAGCTTCATCTTCAATATGCACATCAACAACTCCTATATCTGGAACTACTCCTTTGACGTCAGACAGGACAGAGGACAGGAATAACAGTAGGCCTAGCTACATGAACCTGACTGAATCAACTAAAGCTAAACGGAGAAATCAAAGGATTCTAAGGCAGTCCATGGATGAATTTCAATTTCTCAAGAAATCATCAGCATTCTCCAATGGTGATTCCAAAAGCAGCAATGGGTCTGATCCATCTTCAGTCCACTTTTCTAGGCCTCTGTGCCTGCCTACTAGGATGGAGAAATTCTCAATGAACTTGACAGAAAGGGATAGTTGCTTTTATCAGTAGGGGAAGGGAAGGCTAAGGTTCTTCAACCATCAGGGATAATTGCTTTTATCAGTAGGATGGGAAGGCTAAGGATCTTCAACCATCAAATTTGTTGCAAGTAGTTTACAAGGCTAAGGTTCTTCAACCATCAAATTTGTTGCAAGTAGTTTACAACAGCTTGTTGTTATATATCCAAATGCTCTAATTTTTTTTTCTGATGTGCCAAAACCCCTTGTTGAAGTACTAGGACGTCTGTGATCTTTGGTTCTTGATATCATGTAAGTTGTGATTTTGGAGACGATAACTTCGTTATGGCACTCAGTTGTTCAGAACAATTGATGATCTCATGCGATGATTGCATTTGGGATGAGTTTCGGTTTAGCTAATACATATCTAGTGACTGGTTAGTGGTTCTTTCGCTGTTATTCCTTAGTTGAAACCTTGCCCCTTCCAAAACCTCAAAAAAAGAGAAGCATAAAAAAAAGGGTAGTATCCTTTTTTTGTTATTGCTGATCGGCAGTCGTGCTTGTATGGCAATCACTAACCTGTATGATGGAAGCTAAGAGTGCAAACAACAGGAGCAAAACAAAGCCCTAATGTGGCATATTTAGTAGAGATCTGTGGAATAATTGAACAAAGTAGACTTAAAAGCCTTGCAAGACCCCAAAGCACAACTTTCCCAAATTACTCATCTACCAGACTGCTACCACCCTGCCTGTAGAAGATGGCAGGATCATAGCTGTGTTTGGTCCATCACATGAACATCTGCTCTGGAACCAACTAGGTACATAATAAGATCATCTGCTGCATGGAATGCATTTCGTAGAATGGCTCATTCATCATTGTAACATTGGGAAATCAAATTCACCATTATATGGAACGATCACCAAGCTGATTTTCTTTCTTTTCTTGTTCCTTTGTTTATTGTCATTCAAGTACGTTTGATAGCTCTTACCCTGACACCATGCTTAAAGTTCAGTACTATGCCATAGTCAAGTTCCAAAGGTTTTTCCATGTCTGAAGAATGACGAAATATATACTTCCTGTACAGATGAATCATCGAAAGTTTAAGTTCTTGTATGGAGAATTTCTGACCTATGCATGCTCGTGGCCCTATTCCAAAGGGACTATTTGCATAAGGATGCCTTTGCTTCTGTTCTTCACAGTCTGGATCAAATCTCTCAGGTTTGAACTTGTCTGGTTCTGAAAAATTTTTTGGATCTTTAGCAAGAACTCCAAGAGCCAGCCAAACCCATGTACCCTGCATATGCATATTATGAGATAAATCAGGACATCGCTTACTAAAAACAAAGAAAGGATGATAACAGAAAAAGATTTCCAATGAAAATTGATGATACAATTTCATCTTCTTGAGTATCCTCCAGCTTACGACCAAGCAATTCCATGGCATTAAAAAAGAAGTACTGTTACCATGTTTTTGGGCTTCGTCCATTGGAAATCTATCACAATTAACTACAAAAATGAAGCCACCCTGTGGCAGAGGACATTATCTTAAGATGATACTTCTAAACCATTTACCGATTATCAGTGATCTAATACAACTACTATGCAATAAATAATGCACTAGTTCCTATTTCACCATTTCAGAATTTCTTGCAATGCGTTCACTACTTTTCATCAGCTTCTTTACATCTTAAAGAATTTTAACTTTATAAAACTGATTGAACTCAAAGTTACTCAACTGAATATGCCTTTCCTGACCATCAAAGATGCCCTAGAGGAGTATTGTTGAAATTAAACCATTCCTTCTCTAAAATAAGTGCGATAGCTTATAAGCATAATCCTTGCGAGATAGAAAAGTAAAACCAACCTTTGGAAGGATATAACCTCCAATCTTTACTTCTGCTGATGTTTCTCTTGCAACTAAGGGGGAAACTGTATAGAACCTCATTGCCTCTTTGATCACCTGGAGTCAAAGAATTAAAAGAAGAATGAGATAAAATCCTTTATTACATCATTCATAAGAGATCTTGAACATCACAGGTTTCATCAGTTAGGGAAGACGAATCAAGTTTTGACAAATAAGAAGTTGCAATTTTGATTAGATTGTCGAGCACAATAGAAATCCTACTAAAATCCAAGATCCTCGTTAAGTTATGAATATGTGTATGAATTTGTTGATGAATTTTTCCACTAAAAGTTCTGGTGAAAATGGGAGCGGCAGGCAAAGTCACCTGATCAAGATATGGAAAATTGTGTTGAAGATCATGGGCAGTAGGCATCTGATCACGAGGACCAAACTCATCAATCTCTTTCAGCAATTTCTTCTCAACTTCTGGATGTCCAGCCACCAAATAGATAATAGTCGATAATGTAAATGATGTGGTTGCTGAACCAGCAAGTAAATGTTCATAAGTTACAGCACTGATATAGTCTGGTGTAAAGAAGTTCCTTGATGTTTTCTCTGACTCCCTTGCACGCAATATGAGCGACAAAAAGTCCTTTGAGTCAAGGCTCTTTTCTTTCATTCTCTTAGCCACAATTCCATCAAGCCGGCGAGTCAAATTCTGGTTGGCTTGGTCTACTTTTCTGTCCATAGTTCCAGGTATCCTTTTAAGAATCTGGCGGAATGGCTCTTGTAGTATGGGAACAAGCAGCCCGAATATGATTGAAAAGGATCCAGACAAGTCCATCTTAAGCTGTGTTGTAGAATATATGTGTTGATTGATAAAGTCTTGGACTTCATTATCATTTTGCTGGTGGCTCATTCTATTGGCAGATTCATTGCCTGCTTTGGGCTTGGAGAGACCAAAGTCTACTCCAAAAGCAGCTTGTCCAATAACATCTGTAGCCAATTTCAGGGAGAGTTCAGAGAAAGTCACGTCTCCTTGCGATTCAAGATTTTCAGTTGCAGCTTCTATAAATGATTGCATTGTTGGTATCAGCTTGGCAAGGTGAGATGGCTGATACACCGACAGTATGGTATTTCGCATTGTTGACCACCTTGCATCCCTGTAAAGGTTGCAAGTGACATGTCTTTTATGATTCATTAAATTTCATGAAACCTAATCTTGATTAATTGCGACAACTTAGTTCCTATCTCACTGAGACATCCAATGCCAAGTTTATCTTCTTATTATTACATATTTTGCAGTCGGTTGCCATCTTGCTTTTAGTTACCCAGGAGTTTAGCATCATTGCAAGTAGTATACAGATTTAATGACGACAATCCAAGTCTATTTGTTGCTTTTTATACTAGATTAGTTATATTTGGATCGGGGAGGCAAGAAATTAACATATTACAGTCATAGTCATTGCAATACCTGGTGAAGAAGAGACCCTTCTGATGCAGGGGAGATGCTGCTATAGGAGATGGAATGCTTCTGTTGGAGATGTCTTTGAATTTCTTGATCCCAACTTCTCTGCAAAGTTCTGGATCAGCCACAATTACCAGAGGCTGTCTGCCCATGTGAAACCTGCAATTGAAAGTATTATGAGGCAAGCACGCAGGAGATGAACATGAAATTGTTTCTCGAAAGTAGTTAAAGAGCTTTCCAGCACCAATGGATCAATTTACTTCAAGACAATTCTGTAGCATCAGCAAGGCCAAGGATAGCTACTGTTACACTCAGAATAAGAATAACAGATCCAGGGTAAAAAATCTTGATTGAATACAAAACACACTATTACTTTTCGGACCAACTGCAGTTCTATGTTGTTCTAAAATCCTTGTGACTCATATCATGTGAAGTTCAACGTGTACAAAAATTTGAAGTCGAAATTTGGACAATCTTCAGATTCATTCACAACAACTCTATTGCACTCGTCCCTTTACCTCTCAGGATGAGAAAAACTTTTGTACAACCAAACAGGCTGATTGAGTACAGGGACTATGAATTATGTCATCTTTCGTGGAGCCGACATGATATACTGAGGTGGAGTTACCACTGAGGAAAAGAGTTAACAGTAACCGCAATTTCTTCAGCAGAGATCAAACTCTTTTTACCCCACTAGAAGAGATGCAATTGACAAACTCAGTAAAACAAAACACTTATAATCAGATTTTTTAGTCAGCCACGTAATTACTTTAGTGACCTCATTCTCTTGAAGCAAGCAAGCAAGTGGACCTAAATCCTATGCGTTTAGAAGTGAAAGGGGTCAGCACAAGCGTCGACAGACAAGATGGTGATTAAGATGTCAAGATTTAACATCAGCAAAATGGGAAAAGAAACATTCTTGCAAAAGTCAACCGTCAAAGCCATGAAAATTTTCAGCTCAAAGAGCACAACTATGTTAGTAGCTGCAGAATTGCGAGATGCAAGAAACAAAGGTAGAAGCTGCCTAATGATTTACTCTTTGTAACAAATGGCAGTATTTTTTTTCTTTCTATAGTTTGGTGATAAATGAACAGAATAAGAGAACGACTGACCTGAATACAGGACCATAGGTTTTGGCAAGAACAGCAAAAACGTCAGGGCCATATGTAGCAAGCAAGGGAAGGTGTCCTAATAGGGGCAGAGATGGAGGACCAGGTACTTTCCTGACAGCCCAGTAAGGTCTATAGAAGTACCACAAAGTCCCAGCCAATAAAGCCAATACGGTGAATGTTACTGATACAACTGGTGCCTCAATTAACGGTCTTCCAAACTCCATCAGCTCTTGAACCTTTGCACCAAACAAGTCCATCTTTCCTCGCAGAAGAGAGAGGGACAGACAAATGTGAGCCTATTGCTGGCAAAGTCACCAAGTGTAGTGAGCTTTTCATTGTGGGAGGATCGCAATATAAAGGAAAAGGATTGGCAAGGGCGGCATTTGGCTGTAGCAAGGAACGCACGCGGGTTTTGGGTTCTTTGAAACTGCTCGTCCTGTAATAGTCAGGCTGTAGATTTCCGTCTATTTTTAATGATGAGAAGGGGTAATTGGTGGGTCCTTTCAATTTGTCTCTTCCATTTTTTTAATCTCAAGTAGTCAATAAATTAGTCTGTAAATGATAAATATCTAAAAATTGCTTCATGTATTGCGTATGCTTTTTTTTCTTTTAATTTTCTTTTAAAGAGAGACTCCAAATATTACGAGGAAAATGGAGGGTTTGGTAGTCGAATTGGAAACTTTGTTAACATTAGAATTTGTCAAGGAACAGTGGGTGAAAATTATCACAGGAAAGAAAAGAAAAAAATCCATTTTTCATCCTTAAACTTTGAGTTAGGGGCATATTTCGTTCTCAAATTTTTAGACGCATCACGTTTAGTACATAAATTAATTATTTTGAACCACATTTAGTCAAAAAACGGTAAAATATTCAATTTAGACGAAAAAGATTGACGTAGCCGTTGATTTTGACTGAGAAATTTTTTTTGCTTAACGACTACGTGCCAAACACATAACTTTCTCCATTCAAATTAAGTAATTTACCGTTTTCGAACTAAACGTGGCCTTATTGAGGACTGGTTCACTAATAAGGCCTTATTGAGCAGTTTGGTCCTTAGCAATTTCAGAGTATGATGTGATAATTGAACCGCTTAGAGGCTTTAATTTGCAAATTTCATATTTTCCATGATCACTTCTTATAGGTCTTTGTTAAACGAAGGATAAAAGGGATAGGAAAGGAATAAACTGAATAAGTGCGAGGAAGCATTTGGACCAGCATATACCGAACTCAGCAGCAAGAATTACCATTGCATGGAACAAAGCAGAGAAAGAGATGGATTGATGAAAGTCGCAGGACTATCCATGGAGGATAGCTTCTCTTGCCTTAGATTTACTCCCAAAAGGCAACTGTGATGGCATAAAATGATAAAATTCGGCCCACAAAGCTTCTGTGTCTAAATTGACATCAGCAAGGTCCAACTGGGGCATTCAGAAGGTGTATTGATGTCAGAAGTTTCTGACTGATACTTGGTAGTGGATTGCCATATGCAGAAAAACTTGTTTAACAAAATGATTTAGAAGATTGACCACTCAAAAAACTATATATCATCTGTAAAAAAAAAAAATTAAGTTGATCGATATCATTTTGTGGTTGACCCTCTTGTTTTGAAGATCTGCATATTTTCGTTTCTCTTCTTCTGCATAAAGAAATAGTCGGTTAATTTCCTGGGAATTTGACATCTGTTGGTCTTCAATATTGAGATTTAATTACTTCTTGGATCCTTGAAGCCAATAGCCATTGGTGAGATTAGAAAAGTTCTCAGAGTTGTGTTGTGTTTGGACATTAGTTGGCTAAGCCCACAAGAATATGCTCACTTGGATTGGGATTGGATATTGGTATCATGCGTGATTCTTTTATGTCAAAATTGTCTTTTACTCAGGATCACAATTCACAGCATCTGCAAATTCTGGCCTGTCATAGTCCTTGTCGTCTACATGCTTTTGAGAGGGATGAGACGAGGGTATTCGTCAAATATAAACCTCTCCTTTTTGTCTATTTATCCTCTCATCTGAACACGCATCTGATACCAGCTTTGGAATGCCTACAAAATCAAAAACTGACACTTAGCAGGAAAAACCTGATCTTTTCTTGTTGACTACATAGGGGTGAGTGGCATGTGCCCCGTATTACAAGAACATCATCAGGGTATTGGAAGTGGACCTGCCATTGCCAAAACTGTGCTTCAATCTCATCCTTCGTTATGGGTAATTACCATGTCAAATCTGGAAGACACGGGCAACAGCATTTTCAAAGTTAGATAGCCTTCAATCTATAACATGTCATGAATAACAATAGTTGTGATTAGCCCACCACTCATTATGTTGAAAGGGTCTCAATCTGATGCACAATCTTTCTAGATTTTCGCATTCTGCTGTGGAGAGGATCATCATGACATAAATGGAAACATCAAGTTTTAGCATCCAATGAACTCTAAAGAACAACTGTTTCTGATCACAATTAAGTAAAAGAAGGGCACCACTATAAAACTGCAATACCAAGCAACCACCAAAGTCAATTCAGACTGCCACCAACAAAAATACAAAAAGAATCAGCTGGAGAAATCACGAAAAAGGAAAAAGAGTAAAACCGCTAAAGAATTCTTGAATCCAAGATTAATGCTGCTGGTACCCTGATTAAACGTTTCCATCTTCTTTTGTTGGCTAAATATAAATGGAGCAAAAATGTTAACTTTGCACTCCTGTCAAGGTTAAGCAAGCAGCTGCAATCCTCAACGCGTAATGTAACAGACTTGGGACTTCCCTTTTCACAGGTGGAGATCGAGAAGCTTCACAATAACCCTGTAATCAAAAGCCAAACGCTGCCTCAAATATTCTGTTTTATGGGGAGTGGTTGGAAGCAGCATAGCTTGTCCTGGTCCGTTAATTCTCTCTAAAAGGCCTGATCCATAACCCACCTGCATTCTGCTTCGACCTTCTGCAACATCGAATAGGTTGTGCCACCTCTCCGGTCAGAGTCCAGCCTCCAAGATTTTACAGCTACTGTGTGAAGCCAGGTTAGTTTTCCTGCAAAAGAGTTTCAGCGTGATGCTATATCACTTTAATCAGTACAAGCCCCAAGCATAAAACCTTGTCGGACAACCATTTGCCGAGCATAGAATTGAGCACTTGGGCTATATGGATTCAATCATGAAAAGCAAATATAGAAATTTCAGCAGAATGAAACCACGATAAGATGACACTGCTAAAATTTTTGCATAAAAGAATACCTTTATACATACACAAAAGAAATCTGAACTTGATACTACAAGTCAACAACATACAAAATGAGACGGGACAAGAAGAGCAAAAGACACGGTAAAGAATGATGGAGGTGACTCCCTCGTGACATTCTCTAAGCATCTGCATCTGCAAAACGCACCAAAAGATGTAGACTAGTCAAAAAGAGGAAAACTTTCTAGACTTTAAGAAACTCTAGAATACAAATATTTTCCATGAGATACTAAAAGGATACAGAAAAGCAGGATCAGTTGATTGGCCTCCATGCAACCATCACCTCCCGCCTATACGGTAAAAAAGCATTAGGCATTAGCTGCTGCAGAACAGCAGAAAAAGGCCAGTCGAAATTTTTGAGGCATACTTAATCTCAGACAGGAATGTGTGTCAAGGACATCAGAGAATCATTTAGCCTCATTTGCTTGTATCGTCAGGCTTGGCGATAAGATATCCCATTTGATCGACAAGGTCACTGAAACCCTCACCCCACTCAGGTGTTTCAGCAACCAAATCCTCAACCTCCACATCAGCCTCTGGTTGATCTCCCAACAACACAACTTCTGCTTCATTTTCAGTAACAAGATCTCCAGTAAGCAATTCCTCCCAGATGTGTTCAGCAACTGGATCGACATTGGCAGCACTAGTAGGAATTGACGGTGAATTCAAGTTTACAATACTGCTTGGTTCGTCATCCAATGCTGCAGTAAATAGCAAAGTCTCCATCTCTCTTTGCATATTCACCAGTTCTTGCTCTCCGCCTGAGTCATTGAGAAGTTGATCAGCATCCGCAGCGATTGATGCCACTTCTTGCAGGTTCTCCACACTGGGGGTCATTGTCAGCCTCCTCTTATGCCCAATCTGAATTCGCTGTTGTTCTTGTCTCTGTCGATGTCTATCCACATATGGCTGGAGAAAAGTCGGATTACTAAAAGCTCTGGCTAGGAAACTCATTGTCTGCTGTTGTTTTTTCTCCGTACCCTTAAGTCTTTCGTCCATCGCCATGACATGGTCCCTTGCAGTCTGCTGTTGTTGTTTAAGTTTAAAGACTTCGGCCATCAACGAGTTTCTGTCGCTCTTAAGTCTTTCAATTTCTTCTTCCAAGTCATAGTGCCCTAATTCAACACAAGGACCGCCTCCTTCTTGTTGGGTAATGCTTGGTATGACATTCCTTCTCCTCCTGATGGTCTTCAGGAGATGTTTCTGCCCCCCAAGGAAACACTCATTTGCAAATTCCCATCGATCGGGATCCACTTTTCTGAAACCCTGCAATCAAATGCACTCATTCAGGACCAACTAATCCACTATCAAAATCAGCATCTACTTACCGTTAACTTAATCTGCATCACAAGAAGAAGAATCAACCTAATAGTGTCACAGTGCCAACTAAGCATATTATGCTATTGTTAAAGTTCATCAAGATCACCAGCAGTTTATTATCGATAAAAATGCACCAAAAAAATATAAAAGCTGCAGCAGGATTATCAAAAGATACTCAATGGAACATTTATAACAGCAGGAAGCAAACAACAACATTTGGTCGAGTGCACCAATTTGCATCAAACGTAAAGAGGGCGGGGCACTCAAATCACATCCCCATTACGCAGAACATCTCAACAATTTACAAACCACAAAGAAAATGAAGACAAAACATCAAAACCAAATACTAAACCGCATTCAGCGGACAAAGTAACCAAGAAAAGATCAAATTGTGCTAGAACGTTGAATCCAATAAAACGGTTCGGCCACAACCCAAAGTTGAACTGAACTCAAATGAAACAGAAAATGGAAAGCAACCCATGAGGAATTAGGCACAATTAGTCAGTAACATCAAAGAAATATCAAAACTTGATTACACTATTCGAGAAAGTAGTAGTCAGTACTTACATAGGTATTAAGCTGGCGGACGAAGCTTGAGAAATTACTGTGCTTGAAGTACTTGGGAAGCAGAGAAGTGGAAAACTTATGGGAATCCCAAACAACGAAGCTATTTCTAGCTTTACTCCACGAGATTACTGAATCAGTTGAAGGATCTTCCACCATATCAAATGTCTTGGTCAAGAACGGTGGTGGTCCCATGTCATGCAAGCCCTCCATTGGCCTCGGTGAAGAAGATGAACCAGCAGCAGCACCAGTGCTTCCGCCTTCACTGAATGGAAAGACGAAGCCCTCTTCCTCTTCTTCTATCTTGATGGTCACATTTTCCATAGCTTAATTGTGAAGTAAAAATTCAATCTTTCTCGGGTTTGGTATATGGGTTGAGTACTGAGCAGGCAGGCAGTGGACTGAGGAGTTATGGAGCTAAGTCATTTTCGAGTGAAGAAGATTTTGGCAGAAGGGAATTAGGAAATGGGATGTTGGAAAGAATTTAGGGGGCAGAGAGGGAGAATGATGCGTTATTTATGGGGCAGGATTGGAATTTTCTGGAGGGAAGAAGAGATATTTAGAGGGGAGTGGAGAGTTCGTTGGCCTTTTGAGGAACTTTATGGGAAGGTTCTTTGACAATTCTGTCCTTTGGAAGTCAGTGATGGGTCTTGAGATTTTGTGGGACAGCTGGTCTGGTGTGGTGCCCACACGAGGACGCTTGTAAATAGTTCTAGAAAGTTCTTGATAGTTCCGGAAGTTTCTGATTTTTGGACCTCTATTCTTTCCCTAGGCATAAATAAGCCTTTATTTCTTTTGGGGTCCTTTTATTCCCCTAAAAACAAATACCTCAAATTATTGGAGGGAATGCATACAGTCCTTCTTCTTTAACATTTTCATGGCATTTACATGCTTATTTCCCTAATTTAAAGGGTTCAATTGTTTTCCTCTCTTTCTATCTCTCCTTTTGTGTTGTAAACACCCATGATGTTTATGAGCTACTTGGTATAGTAGTTCTTGTCTGGTAATTAAGATGGTAAAGATTTGGCATTTGTATTGAGGGCATTTTAATTTGAATCTTGTTACTGTTTAAACTATCATTGATAGATAAATTGTAAAAATCATCATAAACCGTTTGATTATCAATTGAAACACCATTGCTAAGCCATCTATAAGAATCACTGTGTTGGGACAGTAAATTATTTGAAATAATTTTGTGGAAAAAATACTGTAGCACTTTTTTAATGTAATGTATATTAAATAAAAAAGTGATTGAAAAATATATTAATAATACAAATAAATAAGATGAAAATAATGTGTAATCCAAACAATGGCATGCCTTGACCTCCTCACCTCCAAAAGAAATTAAAGTGATAGAAAGCACCTTTGCGCTGATAAAACCGACAAATTCCACTGGTTCTGTTGGGCCCTTGTTTGTTATTCTACGTGTTTGGAGTCCACCTTGTACTGGGCGGGTTTGTAATTCTATAACTTTAAAGTCAGCCCAGTTCATTAGTTAGTTTCAAGTTAATTCTTATTCTCCATTTGAATCCTGCTGGTTTCCGTAAAAAATATATATATGAAAATGGATGAGAATTAGAGAACATCTGGTTTCCTCCATAGTTGGGCTCTTCCTATTTTAGTCCTGACATGTTCCATCTTGAGCTCACTCGGCAGGCCAGGCTTGGATTTAACTTTACAACTGTAGGATGTGTGGACCACATTTGGGCTCACTCAAGATGAATTCTCCAAAATTGGCATCCATCGGTCCATTAAGCCTGGCAAATGAGGACGACCAAAAACCATAACCTTGCGGGAGGGTAGTAACTTTATCAGTTCTGTAATTATTATTGTATCTAGACTAAATCAATTTGGCACTTAACTATGCAACTTCTGCAGATGTACCACCAAAGATTAGCTTGGAAATTCGGAATCTATTCTTTTTCTGCAATCCACATCCATCCACACTAAACTAAAGCGTTTAGTTTGAAGATAGCAATATACAAAAACCATGAATAATGAGTTGGATGGTACGAGAGAGATGGTGTAAATGATAGGTTTTGGGTTCGAAATCTTCTCACTTACACTGAAAAAAAATTCAAAAAAAAAGGCAAGAATTTGTGCATTCTTTTAAATTGAACTTTGGCCATACATAATGAATTTTGCTTCCATATTGACTACCACAAGTCTTATGTACACAAATTCATCATCCCATTTTTTTTTTCCTTTTGCTTTAAGCTACGACTTTGCTGAATGGGATGCTAATGTAATACTAATAAAAAAAATTCATCAATTGGAATCATGGGTGACGCAAGCAAGGCAGCAATTGAGCTGAAATGACAGGTCTGTAAGAGAGAATGGGGTCCTACTATCCAACGTCATCATCTGAATCTATGTCGGCTCAATAAGTGCTGGTAGTGGAGGAGTACTCGTTATCTTCCCCCGCTGGCTAAGGATTGTACATTTGTACCATTGCATTTTGCATGGTCTAGCCGTCTAGGTAATTTTTTTTTAACAATTGGAGGGGTGTAAAATTTTTTTTTTTTTACTTAGAAATTTATTTAGTGAAATGTGGGTGTAAAAAAGTTCGCCCGCTAGTTGTTTGATGAATTGATCGAGAGGGACTTGTATTATTTTTCGTACTTGTAGCATTGAGTTTTATTGGGCAAATAACTTGTCGCATTGAGTTTTAGTTTTCTGCTTGTCATTTTACTGATTTTATTTTATCATTGCTTTATTTATCATGGTTTTCTAGACAGCAAGCAGTAAGACCTCCTGAATATTTGTTCCTCTAGAATTGTCTATCTTTGTTTCTCGACATTGTGCTGAGAATTTGCTATGCAATTTAAGGAGTTTAAATTGTACATATTTATTATGGTCGGTTTCCGTTTATACTTAGTAAATAGTAATGCTTGTTTAGACTATAGAAACTTTTACTGGCATGGATAGTTATTGATTATTTTTCGGATTACAGTAGTTGATGAGTTCAAGTAGGTGTTAGTTGTTCAAGTTCAGCCGATTTAATAACAAGCTATGAAAACTTCCTTGAGATATGTTTGAAATGAGAACTTGTTCTGCTCTAATGGAGATCTTTTATCATTTGTTTGCATTTTATTATTGAATAATACTTTGTGCATGTCACTTATGTCTACTTAGGTTGCAAATGTTCTTGCTGCTTTTATTCCATCTCTATAGGCCATAATCAGCATTTCTCAATCAATTTTATTTCGATTACATGTTGTTGTTTGTTGCAAATGTAGTGGTAATGGCCAACAGGACAATTGATTCTTTTTTCAAGAAAAGACGCCTAGAACCAAATGGAAGTGGTGAAATTCCTTGTCCTCTTCGTGATTCTTCTCCTAAGCATCAAACAAAGAAATTTTGTAGAGCTGAATCATTAGAGTTTGATATTTCATCCATAGAACGTGATCCTGGAAAGAGAAAATCCATTTGGAAATATCTAGAGCATCAAAGGGATGAGGTACGGAGAGCATATATTAAGTTTGGGCCATACCAACCTGAGCTTCCGATTGAATCAATGGTTGTTGACAAGAAGGGCCGACGTTTCCTTTTCTCTTGGTATAAATTGTTTCCAGATTGGTTGGAATTTTCTCCAACAAAGAATGCTGCCTTTTGTCTTCCTTGCTCACTTTTTTCCAAGCCAACGGACCGTTTTGGATCAATGGCCTTCACAACTAGTGGATTTAGATCTTGGAAGAAGGTAAATGATGGAAAAAATTGTGCTTTTTTAAATCACATTGGAAAAGATCCTAACTCATCACACAAAGTGGCAATGCAATGCTATCATGATTTGGGAAACTCATTGCAACATCTTGACAAAATTATTGAGAAGCAAAATTCTGAGCAGGTTGCAAAAAATCGGTTGCAACTTCAAGTTTCCATAGATGCTGCAAAATGGTGTGCATTTCAAGCGGTGGCTTTTAGGGGTCATGATGAAAGTTTAGATTCTAACAATCGAGGTAATTTTATTGAGTTGATCAAGCATGTGTCTTCTTATAATGAAAAAGTGGCTGCTGTGGTTCTTGATAATGCTCCTCGAAATGCATCTTATACTTCTCCTACGATCCAAAAGGAGATATTGTCCATTTGGTCAATCAAGATACAAAAGCATATTCGAGAGGAGATTAGTGATTCAAAATTTTCTATACTTGTTGATGAGGCTCAAGATAGATCAAAAAGAGAGCAAATGGCTATTGTTCTTAGATTTGTGGACAAGCAAGGCTATATTCGAGAGAGATTTTTTGACATTGTTCATGTGCACGAAACCAATTCCTTGACTTTGAAGAAGGAGATATGTGATGTCCTTTCTCGCCATAATCTTAGTGTGCAAAACATTCGTGGCCAAGGATATGATGGAGCTAGTAACATGCGTGGAGAATGGAATGGACTGCAAGCATTATTTATTCAGGAGTGCCCCTATGCATATTATATTCACTGTTTTGCTCATCGACTGCAATTAACATTGGTATCAACATCTCAAGAGGTAATTCCTGTGGAACAATTTTTTACAAACTTATCTCTTCTTATAAATTTAGTTTCATCTTCTTGCAAACGGGTGGACCAACTTAGAGTTGCTAGAGCTGCTAGAATTGCTGAATTGATTGCTATTGATGAACTTGAGACTGGTAGGGGTCAGAATCAGATGGGTACCTTAAAACGGCCAGGGACTACAAGATGGGGGTCACATTTTAGTTCTATCTGTAGCTTATTCACAGAATATGAAGACATTTGCTCTGTCCTAATTGATGTTGTCAATTATGGAAATACATCAACTCAAAGAAGTGAAGCTGACAGAGTTTATAATTTCATGACATCCTTTGATTTTGTTCTTGTTATGCATATGATGAGGGACATTTTAGGATTTGCACAAGTACTTTCTCAAGCTTTACAGTGCAAATCTCAAGATATTTTGAATGCCCTTAAATTGGTTTCAGTAACAAAGGATCGACTTCAAAGTTACAGAGATAATGGATGGAATGAATTGTTCACCAATGTAAAGACATTTGGTGATGCACGAAATATAGAGATGCCTGATATGAATGTCATTTATAAAGCAGGTCGAGGAAGAATTCGAAAACAAAATGATCCAATTACCATGGAGCATCACTACAGGATTGATGTGTTTTTTGCAACGGTTGATTCTCAAATACTTGAAATGAAGAATAGGTTTAAGGAAGATGTAATAGAGTTGCTTATTCTTAGTTCAGCATTGCACCCCAAAGATAATTTTCAGGCTTTCAATATTGAACAAATTTGTCAACTTGCAAACAAGTTTTATTCAGCTGACTTCACAGATCAAAAGAAGTTACACTTAAGAACTCAATTAGAGCTTTTCCAGATTGAGTTTTCCTGTAATTCTCAACTTCAAAATTTGTCATCACTTCAGGAGTTGTGCCAAGTGTTAGCGAAGACAAGAAAGTCAATGTGCTATACTCTTATTGATAGATTGATTCATCTTATTTTGACTCTTCCTGTTTCAACAGCTACAACAGAGCGTGCATTTTCTGCTATGAAAATCATCAAGACTTTTTTGCGTTCTAGGATGGAGGAAGACTTTCTTGCCAACTCTATGATAATGTATATTGAGAAAGAAATTGCTAGAACTTTTGATGTAAATTCAATCATTGATGACTTTGATAAAATTAAAAGTCGTCGTGCACAATTTCATATGTCTCACACAGTCAATTAGATTTGTAAATATGATGATATTTTTGTATATGTGAAGCGTATAAGTAATTTTCATTCTATATAAGGTTGTTTCTAATATTGTGGTATATATGTTCACATTATTTTTTTTTGTAAATATATTTTACTTTCATTGTTATAGACTCGCCCCCCCCCCCAAAGTTAATTCCTAGCTCCGCCACTGTCTGTACGTGATTGTAAATGACTTTAAATTTATCATGCAAGAAGAAATCAAGGTCCTGTTTGGCAAATAAGTTTTTGATCAAGTTTGTCTGCTATAAATTTTTTAATAATTTTAACTACAATAATCTCAAAAAATTTCTCAAAAATTTTAAACTATACACTTCAAAATATTCAAAAAATTTAAACACTTTTAAAAAAAAATTTTCAACTTTTACAGTAAATTACAGCAAAATTTTAGACAAACATCCAAAAAACACATTTGCCAAACGAGGCCCAAAATTTGCATAGACTAACGGCTTGTTTGGACTGCAATTTTTTTGAATTTTTTTTGAGTTTTTAAACAATAATGTTCTCTTAACATATTTTTTAAATTATGTTTTCACTTTACATGTATTACATACTAGATAGTACCACAATACTCAAAAAAAAAAAAAAATTCTTCTGGAGAATACATTATGAACAATGTCTTGATTTTGTTTAATTAGAGATGAAATAGAACATTTATATATATATATATCTTTGTATTTAATGTTTTACATGCCCAAAAAGGTAAACTCGTTATTAGAAACTCTAGAATTATTAATATTCATTCATCGTCTGAAAAATTGGCAATGAGTTCACTTTTTATTGATTATCAGATGATTTTTTCATGACTAAAATTGAGTCGGGTCAATTCTCCTGTTTTCCCTCCTTGTTTTTTGAATTTCATCTCTTCCTATTTTTTTAAAAAAAAAATCTTAAAAAAAAAGACCCCCTCATTTTTTTTTTGTATATAATAAACCCTTTGGTGTCTTGGAGCGAATTTGGTCCCCAACTAATACAGAATTGAGTCGGGTCAAATTACGCAACGGGAGAAAGCTCTCCCAGCTTGTCTCTCAATTCACAAGACTTTGATAAAGTAACATTTTTCCAAGACTATACGCCTAAAGATTGATTAATATTTTAGCATAAGGTCCTAATAGATAAATGTTATGGGGTGGCATTTCACACGATCCAATGAGTCGTACCTGAAGTTGTACCTACACATGGTCTGGGGTGGGAGTACGGGCGATCGCCGGCATCGGAAGGAAGGTGATTGCTGTCTGCTTAGACGTTGGGAGGGATTGCTGCCAAATTGTTTCTTTAATTACCTGTTGCACGTGCACCTTCGGATACTTTGTCCTCTAGTGTCCTGCAAGAATTTCATTACTGCCTCAGTAATGCACGATTAGCGAAACAATATAATAGTATTTCTCCAGCAAATAAATAACAACAAATATATTCCTGATCGCTTGACGTTGCATGAGTAATTTAGAAAGTCCATAATATTTTAATTGTCCTTGAAAATAGCGAAGTAAACTTCAATTCTATACTGTTTAGATTGGAAGTTTGCAACCACTGCCAGCCTGGTTCCTATGACTTTCAGGTGAAATATAATATGCTTGGGGCAGTTATTGGAGTCATAATTGTAAACCCTGTAGAATTTCTTGAAGCTTTGATGAACCAACCATAATTCACAACTTTTAGTGCTAAATAACTTGGCTTGGCATTGGGATTAGGTAGTAGCAATCATGCACGGAAGTTTACACAGACCCTATATTCATGCACTTATTCAATCTATGGAACACAGAAATCAGGGCAAGCGTGAATAAAGTCAAGGGAACAGGGATCTAATTGTTCCAATACAATTCGAGCAACTCTGCATAATTCATGGAATGAGGATATGGTTGCCCAAAGCAAGGAGGGTGTAAACTAGCCAAGCAACTTCTTGATGATGTTTAAGCAGCTCAAATAACTTTTTGAACTTGAATTCAAGCACATATATGTAGAGGTCCAAAAGTTCATTGAGTTTGATCGAGTTAAGTACCATATATCAGGTTTTATTGATGTAAAAATTTTGTTATTTCCATTGTTCAGTAACATATGAGATTCATCAATTATGTTACTTAACTTTGATCATGCACGATTGTTCAGTTATAGTTGAATTTTAGTCCCGATCAGTTCGTGCACTAGTCTGATTCGATGATTGTTCAATCACAACCTTAAAACAAAGTCGAGCGTAAAGTGCATGAGATGATTCATGATAAGACCTACACTGGGGTCGTCTAGCTTGGGGTGTGGGTGCGTGGATTAGTGAAGCCACCTTGTAGCAGCAGCCCATGGAGGCTTGGCCCTTGTCGGGATTTCAATCCCACATCGGTCTTGGGAGGGAAGGGTTTGGGTAGATAATTTAAGTCTCCTGGAAGCCTTCAAAAGTTGCCGGCTTTTGAAGGTAACCTGGGGCTTTAGGTTTATTTACCGAATTCTTACTTTCGTAAGAAAATGCATGGAAAGAAACATACCACTGGGGTCGTCTAGCTTGGGGGGTGGGTGCGTGGATTAGTGAAGCCACCTTGTAGCAGCAGCACATGGAGGCTTGGCCCTTGTCGGGGTTTCAATCCCACATCGGTCTTAGGGGGGAAGGGTTTGGGTAGATAAGTCTCCTGGGAGCCTTCAAAACTTGTCGGCCTTTGAAAGTAACCTAGAGCTTCAGGTTTATTTGCCGAATTCTTACTTTCGTAAGAAAATGCATGGGATTCATGATAAGACCTAGGTACTATGTTTATCATGAACTTCTATAAAACGTAAAACCTCGGGTGCACAAATGAGTTGCCTATGCTGGCAGACATAGAATCTTTCAATTGGTATGATTCATCTAATTGACACGAATACGTTTTCTACAAGATTGTATTCGTAATGATGGGATATTACCACCATTATTGGTACAAAAGTGCAGGACGTAGTTTAGATCATCTCAAAGTCAACAATGGTATTTGCTTCGTTCCAAAATCATTATCCATGCGAAAGTTTTAGTTTACATCTGTGGTTTAAGAGCTGTTGCTTAGTGGTGGTGCAGACCAGTAACAGCCTCCCGATATGGGGGAATTATTTAGATGATAAAGCACATGAGTGACGTAGAGATAATTTGTCCCACAGCCACAAGCAAACAAATGGTTGTTAGTGTTGTCTTGGCTGCTTCCAACTCAGCAATTTCTCGAACATTACTACCGTCCGTCAAATCTGCATTATTTTCAGGCTAGCTAGCTAACCGATACCAAGCAAGGAATTGGTTTGGATTGCACTTTCTGGAGAGTTTTTGGGGAAAAAAATTTGTTTGGATTGTATTTTCCGTCATTTTTCATGGAAAAATTACTGTAGCGATTTGATATATGTGAGGGAAAAAGGTGATAGGGAAATGTGATCACGGAAAACGACAATATTTTCCGACGGAAACAAGCAATCCAAACAAGACCTAGTAGGATTTTTTTATTATTATAAAATATGATGTATGTGAGATTAAAAAAAAAGGGTAATTAAAAAATGTGAGAAGGAATATTAGCTGAAAAAATTTTCTACAAAAAAAACAAAAATAAAGTAATTAAACTTGGTAGTCCAGTAATTAAGTAATTGCCCTAAAAAGTTGTAGGCTGTCCAAAGTTTGAATCTTGAAACCCTGCTCCCAGGGAAACTATAAAGAAAAAACGTTGTCTCAAATATGGTGATTATTTGGGATTCACTGGTTCAGTGATTAGAGGAGAACTCTTAAAGTTTTCTTCACTGTCAAATTCAGAATTCAAATCCTCAAATTAGGAATTGGGGGTATTCACGGTATACATATATATATATATATATGTCGTTTTTGTATCCAAATTTATTATGTTAACACATAATATTTAAGATACAATTGGCACGGATAATCGCACAAGAAGAAAATCCCTTCCATCACTATTCAATCGTTGACATGGCGATTTGACCCTGTGCACGGTGATTGGTGACCAAAACCAAGGGTCCCGTTACCCCCGCACTCCCAAACAAGACCAACAATAGTGAACTGTACTGGTACAACTTCTTTTGTTGTTTTCGTTGCTGCTAAGGTAGCTTGCAGTCGCTGCTCAAGAATACGCATTTAGAAAATTCTGTTTCGTGCAATAATTTGTCAATCACACGAGAAATAAGACGTACTAAAGAAAGGGTTCAAACTTGAATTGACAGAAAATCATGACACAAACTTTATCATCTTGACCAACTCAAGGACCTGTTGTACAACTTTATCAAAGTAGAGTAGAAATTTATTTTACAAAAATAAAGGTTGGGGAGATATAAGCTGCCTGCAATAGTTTTTGCATTTGTCGAATGTATGAACTTGGAGATTCGGCCATATATGATACAAGAAGTCCAATAACATCTCTTCATCACCTTCTACGAATTTGCCAATTATTCATCGTCTATCCCAATCTCTCAAAATTGCTGTCCAATCAATATTTAGCTTTCGGTACAAAAAAACAAAGAGATAGTGGAAAAATGATTTCATTTGAGTGCTGTTATGAACAACACTTGTATCCCCCTCCCATTGATCGACTTTAAAGTTGCATGGCAAAGGCCTAAGTGGGTGGGGAAGTTGGGAAAACGATTCCCTCTGGGGCCAAGGCTGTGCAGGCCAAAGTGAATCTGCTTTGACGACCATTTTGTCTTTCAGGAATGTGCTGGAGTGGTTGCTGACTGCTAAGTCAATTCCAGTTCAAGAATCCCAAATCATTCTCAAGGGGAAACATATTTATGAAACAGTAGAAAGATTCCAATCACACGAAGAATCTTTTCATAAAGATTTTAAGGTTCTTAGGAGAGTTAGTAGCATCAGTTACGCCACAATCTGGTCGATATAACCGGACAAGGAATGATAATAAGCAAACCAAGTCAGCAGTTAAGAATTGATACGAAACAAGGAAAAAAAAAATCGATCAAGATTCATAGGCTGATAATTATTTACGACTGACAGCATAAAATTGTCATCGATCCATTGAGTTGTGATACAAATATTCAAAACTCTCAAAATCTTAACATGGAAATCTAGATGTGCTTGGTACAACTGAAAACTAAGGCCCCGTTTGGTAAGTGAGTTTTTTGGGTATTTGTCTAAAATTTTACTGTAGAAGTTTTTAAAAAAATTTTTGAAGTGTGTAAATTTTTGAATATTCTGAAGTGTATAGTTTAAAAACTTTAAGAAGTTTTTGGAAGTTACTGTAGCTAGAATTTTTTAAAAAACTTGTAGCAGATAAATTTGGCAAAAAACTCAAGTGCCAAACAGGGCCTAAAAGTCGAATGACTACGCTTTGTTTGGATTGCACATTTTTGTAGAAAATTTTTTTGAATATTTGTTAGAATATTCTTTATCATATTTTTCAATCACTTTTTTATTTTATGTGCATCACACCTTAAAAAAATAAGAGTAAATATCAAGAATGGTCATTGAACAATTTAAAATGAGACAATCTAATCAACGATTTTTTTTAGCCAAAAAAATCACGCAACTCCTTAAAACAAGCTTTTTGAGTCATTCTCTGCTAAATCAATCGGAAATGACCTGCATTTTTGCCCTTGAAAACTTATAATAGTAGTTCAAATGCGTTTTTTTCGATTGATTTACTAGTTAAATTGGACAATATGACCCAAAAGGCTCGTCTTAATGAGTTGAAAGGCCTTTTTAACCCCAAAAAATATTGGCTACTAGACCGTACGTGCCATTATAGATAATTTAGTGATCATTTTTATCATTTATTTTAAAAAAAAATATTACAGTGTATTTTTATAATAAAAAGTAAAAACTCCAAAAGAGTGCCAATCCAAACGGGCTCCAGGCAGTTAAGGAACTGGCAAAGACAAAAGCAAATGAAAAGGGCCCTCCTTCTATGACTGATGCAATCCCTAATCTTAAAATTTGGTCATGGCAGACACTATGGTTACCACCATCAACGGTTAAGCTTGACGCTTTTTTTTTTTTTTTAGGTTGAATGACGTAAAACCAATGGGGGTGGGAACTCGTTCCCCACACACAATTAATTAAACCCATTATTGTTATACTCCGTCTCCATCTGGTTGCATTTCATACAACATATATTATACTAAAATGCAAATGCAATATCCACGTTATTGTATTAAATAATTAAAAAATTACAACAACCCCAAGAAATTACAAAGCACAACCTATCCCAAATCCCTCTTTAATAAGAAGAATAAAACAAAAAGAAATGGACTAAGTTTGTAAATACTATCAGTGTAAAATTTTTTTAAACTACTGTACATATATATAACTACATGACATGTATTTAACACCATTCGTACGTAGATAGTAATAAAAAATTAAAAAAAAGGAAAAAGTGGTACGCTACTCATATTTAACACCATTCGGTGATACATTGATAGTACATAAACAATTTTTTTAAAAAAAAAGAAAAAGAAAAAGTGGTTGCAAAGTAAAATTTTTTTATACTAATAGTTGCAAATTTATTCTATATGTATAAAATTTAAAATTAAATTACGTGACATATATTTAATACTGTTTGTTCATATATACACTGATAGTACATAAAAAAAATTACAAAAAATGGAAAAAGTGGTACTCTACTATACTAAAAGGACGTAGATCATCTTCATTTAAATACATGCTACAAGCTGACATAAAATTTAAATTTAAAATTAAATATACGTGACATATATTTAATACCCGTTTGTTCGTATATACATTGATGGTACGTAAAAGATTAAAAATAAAATTGAAAAAGTGGTACTCTACTGTACAAAAAGGACGCACATCATCTTCACTTAAATGCGGGCTGCACGCTGACAAACCACGTGGTGGTTTCCCAGTGGTCCACTCCATCCCAAGACTAACGAAAAAAAAAAATGGGAAAGCAACTAATGGAACTAAGCCCACAATCTCCATAGCCGAAGGAAAGTAACACAGCGAGCCACGTGTCAAGATGACGACGTCAGGGTGACGAGGACTGCAAGCTCAGATCCGATGATTACGTCATCCCGGAGGGAGGTCTGGCCCCACTTTTGGGAGTTGGAGTCCACCATAAGGAGACAATTTAGTAGCAGCAGACTAAGCAGTAAATTACTACACGTCAGCTTCAGTTCTAGTTGGCATTGAGTTACGTCAGCGGTCGGCCCACCACACGGGGCCCACCAAAATCGGCGTCGAAGTCAAGATGACGTCATGCGGCATTTTAATAATTCTAGCGTACGCCAACAGTCCATGTGATCTGCCCTTTGCCACTCCAATCGGGACCGTATACCCAAATATCGAGTCTTGACTTCACACGCCCTTTGCTGTTTGTTTGCTATAGTATTAGTAATTGTTACCCCAAGAATCAAAGGTATTAGGTGGTCAACGGCCAACTCCAATTGACGTTCTTCAGAAACTTGCAATGGTGATTATCGAATTTTTTGGATTTTAGTCCAGCCTTGTTTGAAAATTCATTTTTTTATCAAAATTTTATACATATTCATAAACATATTTTTCAATCGTTTTTTCTTTCTAAGGATCGGCCAAACGAGCCAACCCTACAAACCTCCACAAATTTTGTCGACCGTATATCTTGATAGCCTTGTAGCTCTCACCAATCCCGGGTAAGAGTGGCATATTTAGCCAATCGATCATTTTTATTTTTAATTATTTTTTATTTCATGTATATCAAATCGCTACAGTGTATTTTTTACAAAAATTTCAAAAAAATTGCAATCTAAACAGGATAGCTCAAAGAGCTTCTTTTGATTTCTTAATCTTAAATGAAATGGACTGGGATTAGTGAAATTGTTTAAAAATAATTGAATCATCAGATAATGTCCTCCCAAGACACGTACATAAATCTTCATTTAGTACAGGGAAGTCACCTCACATTTAGAAGGACCGCATAAAGATTGGTATTAGTCTCAATTAGGAAAACAAAGAAATTCTTCTACTATACCTCTCCTTTGACATACTTGGCATCTAATTATGAATTCTCAACGGAATTAGTGTATCGGTTCTTTGTCATTAGCACTTCATCATTTCATTGAGAAAAAGGAAAAGGTGAAATTAGACACCGATATGGCCCATCTTGCTCAAAACATAAGCTTGTCGACGTATTTTGGATTGGATATGAGTAATTAGTGGTCTAATTTAGAATAGACGTTTCATCAATTAAAAAAATTATCAAAAAGCATATGCTTCAAGCCATCATATATCCATTCATTCTTACAATACCCCGTACTACAGCCACAAGCACCAAGAATTATTAGTAATAGAATATGATTTGCCTAAATCCTAACCCTAGAATATGAAATATGGATTAATACTGCATAAAATCATCCCAATAGTTAAATGAATCAAACATTGAGCTTTGAGCAACAATAGAAACAAAAACGTAACTTTAGGGGGAAGAAAAGTAATCCCTCCTCTAAAAAAGTACTAATAGTTTTTCTGGATTCCTATTTTCACAAAACAATAAATTATTAAGTCTAATGTGGTGAATTTGCAATATAACCCTTATTAGTATAAATAGTTTGAAGTGTATTGGTATATGTGAAAACTATTTTTGAATGGTAAAATAACCAGTTGTGTGAATTCGTATTGTGTAACAGCCCCACTTTCCCCTAAGGCGAACCAAAGGGGTGAGCGGACTGCCTGCCCAACTCTCGCCAGGACTCACGATGCAGACTAGAACTATCTATAGCGATCCGGAACTTACGAACGAGCGTAAACGAGTCAAAATGGTAAAATAACCCAAAATTTAAAAAAAATGAAATCCGAAGTCGGCCATGAATAGTGACCGACCCGTCAGAACCCAACCGAAATAGCCAACAAACATTCACATCTGAACTTTAGCGTTTACAAATCAAAATGACATACAAAAGTTTTCAAAAGTTAATATATACACACGGTTTGCCAAATCAAAAGAGAAAACGCCCCAAAAGTACACTTAGGGTTTTAATACATGAGCTATACAAAAGATATGTTCAACTAGCTCAATTTGGTAGCCATTTGTCAAATCCAGACCAAAAGGGTTTATTTTCCTGTAAGGAAAACAAAAGGAACGGAAAGGGGTGTTTGGTGGACGGAATTCGGTGATAAGAGGGGTCTACGGACGCATTGGTTCTATATACGTTGACGGAGAGTCAACCGGTTTGGATCAAGTATTGCGCTGGAAATTTGGCTCCTGAGAGCCACCCGTATCCTTCTGATTTGAATCATTGGTTCCTTTGCTTTACATCTGACATGTGTATCTGATTTGTTAAATGTGAAATGCCATGATTTTAATGCTATCTGTTTGGTACCTCATTGAGCGCAAGCTCACCCCTTTCCGTTCCTTTTGTTTTCCTTATAGGAAAATAAACCCTTTTGGTCTGGATTTGACAAATGGCTGCCAAATTGAGCTAGTTGAACATATCTTTTGTATAGCTCATGTATTAAAACCCTAAGTGTACTTTTGGGGCGTTTTCTCTTTTGATTTGGCAAACCGTGTGTATATATTAACTTTTGAAAACTTTTGTATGTCATTTTGATTTGTAAACGCTAAAGTTCAGATGTGAATGTTGTTGGCTATTTCGGTTGGGTTCTGACGGGTCGGTCACTATTCATGGCCGACTTCGGATTTCATTTTTTTTAAATTTTGGGTTATTTTACCATTTTGACTCGTTTACGCTCGTTCGTAAGTTCCGGATCGCTATAGATAGTTCTAGTCTGCATCGTGAGTCCTGGCGAGAGCTGGGCAGGCAGTCCGCTCACCCCTTTGGTTCGCCTTAGGGGAAAGTGGGGCTGTTACAATTGGTATCAGAGCCACTTCGCGTGGTCTCTGCGCGGAATAAGCTTGGGCCAAGTGGTGTATGGTCCTGATTTCATGAATATGTTTAAGTGCTCGTTTGAGCGTAAGTTATGAACCAGACATGCCATAAGTGTAAAGATCTTTATCATGGATTTACTCTTGGGACTGGCCAGCTCGAGAGGTGAATTGGTCTTATTTCGGATTCTTGTGGCCTGAAGTACTCCCACGAGTTGAAACGGTGTTAGTATGTGAGATTTTGGCATATTGGGAAATGATAGGCTTGTTTGGGCTGGAATGAGTCATGAGGTTATTGGATATCTAGTTGGCTGGGTAAGTGACCGTGAAGGGATCCGGACGGGGTTATTTTAATTGGGTCTGGGACTATATCGCCTTTACTCTTGATTTGCTTTGATACCGCTATGACATAACAGTGGTTTGAGTATTGTGCATAGGATTATCTGTCTAATTTGGCATGTATTGGTGTATCTGATTAACCGTTTTCTTGATACATGGTGTGTTATATGTGCATATGTCATTGGTGTAATTGGTGTGCTAGAATTTGATTACTTTTGTCACTTTACTGTGGTTATGCGTTGAATTACCTTGGGGAAAGGGGAAAAAGAAAAGAGAGAAAAAAAAATATAAATATATATATATATATGTAAGGAGTAAGCAGTCGTGGACGTGGTCGTGGCCGTGGAACTAAGCGAGGCCAAGAATCAAGAGAAGAAAAGGGAAACAATAACTGTACGAGGATCGAGAATGCCACTTGTACTTAGGAATGTATTATGACTCATTGTTTTGCCCGACAGGCTAGTACCCGAGTTCCTGCACTTCCGTAAGATGACACATTGGATTGATCCATATCAGAAAATTTCGGTTATCCGAGATGAACTAGAGGTTCAAGGGAGGCTGACCGAGTACTGGGAAAGGCAATGGAAGCAAGAGTATTCGGAGAAACTTGAGCTCTTATACCAAAACATGGAGTTAAAGAGGAAATACGAAGAGATTTCCAAGGAGACTGTAGCAATGGCACAAGGTAATACTTCTATGGGGACGCCAGAGGAAGCTCAAAGGGCAGGAATTGTAAGGCCACAGGGGACGATCTTCTATGCCAAGAAAAGAGGCAAGAAAAGGGGTAAATTGCCAGAACAGGGTGAGCAAGGTAGGCCCTTGGCGAAGAAGGGTCGTGGAGCTAGGGGTGTGACAATTCTGGAGACACTTAAGGAGGATACGCCGGGAGGAAACTCAAGGGAAAAAGGACCACTGAGGGATATCTCACAAGGAGATCAGACCCTAATTCCTCTACCATATTGTGGCTATTGTAGAAAATCCAATCATTTTGAAGAGAATTGTTGGAAAAGAGGAGGGAGATGTCTGTGTTGTGGGAGCGCCGAGCATCGAATTGCTCATTGCCCGAGTAAAGCGCGTGAAAAGAAAGGAACCCAGCAACCAACCAAGACCGACCCTGGACCGTCAAGTGGAAAAGGGACTGGAATGAAGAATCTCGTTTCTTCTGACTCTGAAGACGAAGAAGGTACAGGCCATTGGTTACTTTAAATTTGAAAGGTAAAATTTCGAGGGCGAAATTCTTTTAAGGGGGAGAGAGTGTGAGAACCCGTAAATTGCATTTTCTAGGTTTTCGCATTTTTCATGGCTTGTTTTCTGCACTTTCTGTATCCGGAAAATTTTCTAGATAAATTTTATGAGCAATTATAGTTTTTAGATAATTTTTCTAGTATTGGAGAGTTTTTAGAAAATTAAGAATATATATTGGACGTGGGACCCACTAGTGCGAAAAGTTCGGAAAAATTCGGCCAATAAGGTTAAGTTTCGGATACTGTGTAAAATTTATCGGGTGTTAAGAGATAAGTAGAGAGTGAGATTGATTGATGTGAGAGGAAAAAGAAAGATAAGATTTCATTAATGTAGGTGACAAGTGTCACCACTACATTGGTTTTGACTTAAGAGTTACTATTCACTATTTTGACTTTTGACCAAAAATTGGTTAAATATTTCAAAAATGCACAAAAAATTACCATTTCTTACCTCTTGTTGGCCGAACCTCTTGTGCAAGGAAGGAAGAAGAAACTCTTCAAGTTCTAGCTACTACTTGGTGCAAATCACCCAAAAACATTTGCTTACATCCATTTCTACTCCATAAAAATCTTTCTAGTTGGTGATAGAGGTTGTTTGGTGAAGTTTTCTTGAAGAGCTAGGGTGGTCTACAACTCCTCTTCTCTTATTTCTTAGGTAAGTGATGATTAAACATTCTACTACACTTATTGATGCTTATATGGTGCTTAATGGGACCTAAAGTGATGGATTATGTGACTTGTTTCTTGATTTGAAGTGTTTTGGTGGAGTTTTCAATTTTATGATGAATTTTCTGGTTTCATATGATCTTGATGGTGTGGTTGTTTTTGATGGTTGGTAATAAGGGGCTTTAGCTCTAGTAGGTGCATATGATAGGAAATTGCAATCAATTTTGAATTTGGAAGAATTTCTGGAAAATTAGGGTTCATGAACCCCTAATCTGTCCGAAATTTTAGGTCATAGATAGAGGCCGAATTGGACTTTGCTCAAAACATGAAAGTTGTAGGTATTGATGAGTTTGAAGTTCCTGCAAAATTTCAGGGAATTTGGAGTAGTGTAGAGTGAGTTATGCCGTTTTTACTGTTGCTGTTTTTGGTGAACAGAATGTCCGAACTGCCATAGTAATTGCCTGTTTTGACTGGAATTGGTTTGGATTTTGTTGTTTGTGTCTTCTGATGAAATGTAGCTTGATGTCTTAGCTTTCATATGCCTTTGGAATTTCGGCATTTGGACTTGTATAGACTGAGTTGTGTTCATTACAGTTTTGTGTGTTTTGCAAACCTGTTTTGGTAATTCTGGTTTAGTATTTGTCACATTTGACCTAGTTGTGCTAGGATTTGGACTGAGAGGCCTTCTACATTGTTGTAGCCCTGTCTTTTAGCTTCGAGATGGTGGGTCTTACGCCCTCATCCGATAAGCGTAACGCATTTTGTGCCATTACCGCATACGGAGGCCAAACCTGTTTTTGTTGATTGATCAAATGAGTTATATTTTCTGATTTTCTGGTTTTCTATTATGCTTATATATGTATATGAAACCCTATTGGGGTTGTGATTGGCATGGCTTTATGATTCGTTATCGAGTCTCATTGTACTTGTTTGCATGTTTTAAGGCTTACTCTTATTCCGGTCATTTCCTAGCTAACTTTTGTACTTGTATTGCTTTGAGCCTAGTGAACGGCTTTTGGGAAATGAGATGACTTTTGTGTGAGGTTTTGGGACTGATTTGAGGAAATCATGAAGCCTTAATGGCTGGAAAAGTAAGAAATTTAGGGGAAATGCTGTCCGATTTTCTAGGCCGTTTGGTTCTTTAAATTGGATTTGCCTTTTGATGGAAATGAAGGGCTTTTGGGTTGTTGACCCTAGGTCTTCATGTTATCTTTTGTTTCCAAGAAAATCATGTTTTTGCACCCTTGCATTAGTATTTTTGGGCAAGGCGTACGACGTGTAGTCGAGCCTCACTTGTGCATTCCGTTTACTCGATTTTGGATATGAAACCTTCAATTGGTTTATTTTGGTTATTTTAGGGTTTCTTGGCGATTAAGGCCAATCTGAAGTGAAAACTTTTGAAGTTGAGCCGGTGAGTGTACCACTCCCCTCCATTGCTATTTAACTTGATTTCTGCTCTGCAATCTGTTTATTTGTTCGAGACGAGGGTGTACTTTATCACACTCGTTCTCTAGTCTGCTCATATGCCAATTTACTATGCAAAAATTTGAATCTGTTATCTGTGTCTGCATCTGTTCGGATTTCTGTTCGGATTTCTATGACCTATGAGCTCAATCCTGTGGCTAAGTTATTCGAGTCGGGCCGGCAAGGGCCTGGACGATTAGATAACGAACCACGGTAGTTTGTTCGGGGATTTTGGGTATTGAGACCCTTGATTCCGGGTATACTCGAGTATTACCATTTTTGTTCGTTTGAGGTGAGCGGGCCCGGTAAAGGGGTGTTTGGTGGACGGAATTCGGTGATAAGAGGGGTCTACGGACGCATTGGTTCTATATACGTTGACGGAGAGTCAACCGGTTTGGATCAAGTATTGCGCTGGAAATTTGGCTCCTGAGAGCCACCCGTATCCTTCTGATTTGAATCATTGGTTCCTTTGCTTTACATTTGACATGTGTATCTGATTTGTTAAATGTGAAATGCCATGATTTTAATGCTATTTGTTTGGTACCTCATTGAGCGCAAGCTCACCCCTTTCCGTTCCTTTTGTTTTCCTTACAGGAAAATAAACCCTTTTGGTCTGGATTTGACAAATGGCTGCCAAATTGAGCTAGTTGAACATATCTTTTGTATAGCTCATGTATTAAAACCCTAAGTGTACTTTTGGGGCGTTTTCTCTTTTGATTTGGCAAACCGTGTGTATATATTAACTTTTGAAAACTTTTGTATGTCATTTTGATTTGTAAACGCTAAAGTTCAGATGTGAATGTTGTTGGCTATTTCGGTTGGGTTCTGACGGGTCGGTCACTATTCATGGCCGACTTCGGATTTCATTTTTTTTAAATTTTGGGTTATTTTACCATTTTGACTCGTTTACGCTCGTTCGTAAGTTCCGGATCGCTATAGATAGTTCTAGTCTGCATCGTGAGTCCTGGCGAGAGCTGGGCAGGCAGTCCGCTCACCCCTTTGGTTCGCCTTAGGGGAAAGTGGGGCTGTTACAGAGAGAGGGCCGGCTATGGAGAAGAAAAAAATGAGGGAATTTTAGTGAATTTTGGAGATATTTAATCCACAAGTCAAAAGGTCAAAACCATGAATAGTAGTCTTAAGTCCTAACCAATATCATGGTGACATGTGGCACTACAATAAATGCATTCCTATCCTTTCTTTTCTCTCTCACATCAATCATTTCACACACTCTACTTATCTCTTAACACCCGATAAATTTTACACAGTATCCGGATTTTAACCTAATTGGCCGCATTTTTCCGAACTTTTCGCACTAGTGGGTCCCACGTCCTTTCTATATCCTTAATTTTTCAAAAACCACCCAATGCTAGAAAAATCATCTAAAAACTATAATTACTCATAAAATCCATCAAGAAAATTTTCCTAAGCCAGAAAATGCAGAAAACAAGCAATTAAAGGGGAAAAACCCTAGGAAAATTCTTAGGGCAATACGGGTTCTCACATGTAGCTCCAGAATCTAAAACATTTAGCATAAGTTTACACCACGGGGAAGAATAAATTGGGGAAATTACGTAAGCTATGAGAATGGAGAAGTGGACTATGTAGATATGTGTGATGCTGAGTGTATGTCAATCCATGAGTTGAATAAAATGGTTGAGAAAATTGGTCATCCTAATGCAACCATTTTGTACTATTTCCTTGAACCAATTGCAGACATAGGGATTAGATTGAGAGAATTATCCACTGATACTCATCTTAGGCGTGACGACCCCACCTCCCCCTAGGGCGTACTCTAGGATTTAGCGGACCGTCTGCCCAACTCTCGCCAGGACTCACTCACTATCGACTTTAAGAAAACAAGTTATAACTTCAAAAGGAAATGAAACAACAGTTCCAAACTTAGAATTTCATTTAAGCTCAAGTCTGCCTCAGTCGTTCATACATTCCCAAATATAACAAAAGATTTAAGTTCCAAATAATATTCAACCTTAATCGACCACTAGCGCGAGTACAATCGTAAAAATTCAAAAACTAGATGACGCTAACCTGTACCAGCCTCACGGCCATGCTCGTACCCCCTATAAGGAAAACAAAACTAATAGGGTGAGTCAAAACTCAGTGAGATTCCAAACATCATGCAAAAATCAAGTAGCAAGTTGACAACCATATAAAACTTGAAATATCAAAGTATCGAGCATAAGAGTTCATAAAAATAAGCAATAGCACTTCAAATAGCAAATCATTAGATATCCAACATTTCCAGGTAAAAGGATACAATAACTCTTGCGAGTTAACTCCTCCATTGTGATGCCCCCACTTCTCCCAAGGGCGAACCCAAGGATATCTGCGAGATGCCTGTCCCGCTCTCACCAGGACTCAAGATAATTCAATTCAAACTTAACGATACATACCAAAATCATACAAGTCCAAATGAAGAAAAGTCGCTTCCTTAACTAAATATCAAAATCATACATCATGTTCTCAAAAGATACATCGAGTCCCAAAATACAACCATTAAAAGCCGACTAAACATTTATAACCAAGATTCCAATCAAAAGTATAACCTAGTCGGCTTTTCCAAAATCTTCCAATCCAACCCGTTACGAAAAACAAACTAATGGGATGAGCCAATACTCAGTGAGGCCAAGAAACACACATGCAAGCACGTAATCCAAGTAGCAGTCACAATTTAACCAGTAAAACAGTAGTATTCAAGTAATTAACAAATTGAGTGAGAAAAGTAAACAGAAACAACTCAAGGATATGGAAGCTCTCAGGAGCTAAGTACCATTTGCTTTGCCAATGCTCGATCGATTACCTCCCCGCGATGGCACTCCATCAACCGGGTCAATATTTAGTCCGTAGAAAACTTCACTTACTCGTTCCCCGTTCACCATTACATACCCCAGCGCCGGGCCCGCTCTTCTTTTATATAAGGCAATACTACTCGAGTATGCCAAGTAAGATCTCTCAATAGATCAAGCTTATATTTTTTCTAATGGCTTACCAAGGTTTCCGACCAATCTCATGCCGGCACGAGTCCAAGGCCGGCCAATGAGAGTTAGGCGTCCCCCACTATTACCACTAAGAGTCGAGGAGATTCACTCCAATCAACTTATGCAATCATAGCATAAATAATCATTGAAACACTTCACTTAAATATTCACTTTAAGTAATTCAAATACACTTCACTTAAATGAGAACGAGTGCGATAAAGTATACACTCGACTCGGCATTTTCAAAATACCCAATCACTAATAACAATTAAGCACGTAACACTTTTTCACACACTTGACACTCACCAATCAAAAACAAGGAAGTAGTGCCCAATTGAGGGTTTAGGCGTCCACTATGAGATCCTGTTGAAGGTCCCCTTGAGTGCCTGAGTAAATAATAATTAACTATCTCATACTATCGCTTATAAGTCTCTTGTTAACAAAAGAGATCGTACACTTGTACAATCTAAGAAAATGTCATGGAATGGAGCTTTACTTGCTCAAAATTCAAGGTTCAAAAGTGGTGTTTAATAACGCAAGGAAAAACCGATTTCCTTCATAAAGGCAAGTCTAAAATGGTCATTCAATATCGAAGGGTAGTGAAGAGTTTCTAAGAACTCAATTCCCTTCAAGTTCAAAATTTCAGTTTTAAGGAGCAATCTTTGAAAAATCATATCTTACGCTCTGTAGGTCCAAAATTGGAAAACTTCCACCGTTGGAAACTACTTTCAAAGTATTAAAAGTTCCTAGAAGACACTTTCCCAAGATTCTAAATGAAAAATACTCAAATTTCAGCTTAAAGTGGCCGATTCGCCCTACAAGACAGTTTCAATCTTCGTTTTCAGCAAACTTTGGAAATTTGGCAAAATTCACAGAAAGTGAACTAGTCTCTAAAATTCACAGAACTATTAGAGTTCCAATCAAAGTTTTAAACACAACAAATGGAACTAGAATCGCAGTTTTGAGCATCAAGATATAGCAGCTCAAAGTTGGTTAAAATTAAGGACTGTCCGGTCCATTTTCCAGATTTGGAAGAACAACTTCGGTATCTTGTTTGTATATCAAAACAGTCTTAGAATGACACCAAAATTGGTACAATTCAACATCCATAGGAGGACTATTCCTCCATCAAATTTCATTTGAAAATTCGCATGGGAAGCTAGTTAACAAAACTACCAAAGTTTAAGAAATTTCCAAGGCAAATCTGTCTTCTTGCTTCCGTTTTCCCTTTTCAAACATTTGGCCCAATGAAATCAACTCAAATCTGGCTCATTTGTGAAAAAAAAGGTCTAAGAAACATCTAATATACATTTGGTAGGTGATTGACATCAGAATTTTCAAAACAACAAGTCCCAAGTCAAGCTAGGCCATTCGGCTAGCAAAAATTAGGGTTTTCCAGATGTGGTACAGTTCAGTAATTAGACCACATCTCACTCAATTCAACTTGAAATTGAGCATGGTTGGTGGCGTTGAAAACTACATTAAAAAGGCTACATTTCATGAGAACAAATCATTTTAAACTTCAATTTTCAAATGAGATAAAACAGAGCCACAAATTGCAATTTCTAACTTCCTCTCGGTTGGGCTGACAGAACAGGGCAGACGACTTTGATCAATCACTACAGATGATTCACTTCGAATTAGAAGGTGCATGATATACCGTTAGAAAACTACGGATGTCTATTTTGAAATTCCACAAACGGAACTTGATTTTGATGTCTGACCAGAGAGTTATGATCGTTCAAAAATGCCCTGTCCAGAACACTTGGCCACCGTTTTCCAGATTTGAAAATTTTTGAAATTTCAACTTTTACCCAACCAAATCAAATGATTTTCCATGAAAACTTTCCACACATCCTACACAATATATATACATCAGATTCAAGGTCATTTGAGCATCAAAAATTTGAATCAAACCTTCGAGAAAAACAGGGCAGATTTTCGGCCTCTTCCTATACAATTTTCCTTTGGTTTTCCTTTCACTTTTCCAACAAATCTCATCTTGCTTATCACATAACTAACACAAACAACACTTATCATTATCATATCAGTTCTATATCATCAAGGTGGGATTTCATAGAGCCCACTCCAACCATTTAAATCCAACAAGAACAACAATGAAGCTACAAGCTTCCTAGCAAAGATCAACCCACTAAAGCCAAGGTTAGATGGTTGGATGATTACCTCCTACTCCTTTGAGTGAAATCAGAAATTTTGCACCCCTAAACCCCAAGAAAAACCATGAGAAAGATGTCCTCCACCAAGATTGAGTTGCTCTCCAAGTTGTTTAGGTGTTGTGTGAAGGATTTAAGGTGAAGTTGTGCAAGAATGGAGCAAGGAGGATGATGGGCTTTCTCTTCTTCTCCCTTGAAGAATTTCGGCTAGCAAGATGAAGAGGAGAGAGAGGGTGAGCTGATGAGCGAAGCTTCTTGGAGAAGCTTAGATGTTTTGTGGCTAAAATTTGAGAAAAAGTCAACTTTGAATAGTAATCGCACGCGAGGATTTCGTGTCCGTTTTCTCTCGGATTTATTTCACTTGTGTACTAAACCTTTAATGTACTTCCTTTAACACTATTATTATTCACTTTTAATAGTCTAAAAATAATTTTCTAAAGTCCTTCAATTAGTCGCGCGCGTGAAAACGCGAACTTTCAACTCGCGCGCGATAAAGCGCAATTTCCAAGAAATTCTTGTAACAATAATATAAGTAACTAATGCTAGGGTAATTAATCATAAAAATAATTATTTTAAAACTAACACATGAGTCCTCAAATCTCCAAGGTCCCTGTACTCTCAGATCGAATATTGCCTCCAAACGCGTAATCGCTAAATCTTACTAAACGAGCTTCCGAAAATTAAATTTACAAACGGGACGTTTTAAAAATATATGTAAATCATAGTTCCATGTAAATGGATTTAAAATGGTTGAAATAAATTATTCAGAGAAAATGGTGAATCATTATTTAAATAAGCCATTAATATGAGATAAAATAAGAAAATTTTCGGGTCCTCACAACCTTCCCTCCTTAAAAGGAATTTCGTCCTCGAAATTCACACTTAGGACAATATCATTCTCTTCATAGTTAAGCCTATCAGATCAATCACTGACTTATGTTTTCCAACCCATACTTCGCAATTTCTATTCATTCAACTAGTAATCAAACTTTAATTTTTCCCAGTAGGTGTTTTAACTTCCAAGTCATTGGGCAACTTAATCGGTCTCATGTCTACCCGAAATAGGTAATGTCTCCACTTCTTTAATGCAAGTATTGCAGCCGCTAAGTCCAAATCATGAGTTGGATAATTTCTCTCGTAAGATTTTAACTTTCTAGAGGCAAATACAATCACCTTATCATATAGTATTAATATACATTCTAAACCATTCTTTGAAGCATCTATATAAATCACAACTATCTCCTCCGCTCGGTAAGGCATCGGTTAAGCACTTTTCACTTTTAAAATTCTTCCTCACATTTAGAATCCCAAATAACTTACCAAGTATTACAATCTTAGAAAAGTCCTTGATAAACCAAAGGTAATATTCGGCTAACTCTAAGAGCTCCAAATTTCGGTAAGGTTTTTTGGTCGTTTCCTCTTAAAACAGCTTCCACTTTAATTGAGTCTATAGCAATTCCTTCCTTAGATATTGTACAACCTAGAAAGGCTACTACTTCTAACCGAACTCACATTTATTGAATTTAACGAAAGTTGGCGCTCTCTAGGGTTTGTAAAACTATCATCAGGTGTCTTTCATGACTTCCTCCAGCCTTAGAGTATACCGATATACCATCAATTGATCCAAATACGGCTTAAAATCCCAATGCATTAAGTCCATAATTGTTGCTAGTGCATTAGTCAACCCAAAGGACGTAGTTGTGAGTTCGAAGTGCCATGTCTTAAATTAAAAGTGATCTTATGTACATTAGTTTCTAGGATCCTCAACTAGTAAACTTCTATTTTAAATCCAACTTGAATAACACTACGGCCCTTGCAGTTGATCAAATTTTCATCTATATGAGGAAAAAAAATATTGGTTCTTAATAGTCACATTGTTCAAGTCTCGAGAATCTATGTATTGCCTCAAACTTCCATTCCAAATATTATATCATGTCCCACAATTGTTAGGCTCATTAAATCCATCGAATATTTCCTTTCACTAACCCAAATCTCACAATTTTAATATATCAAATTGGCAATCAAACATTGGATCCCAACTTCAACACTAAGTTCTCGACTTTGTCCCGATCCCTGGCCACCTCTAAGACCTCGGGGTTGCCTATGCTCTCAAGTACGATCGCGACCACGTCTACTACCGTTCATGTCTTATCACCAATCTAAAGGTGTGGGGCAAAGTTTAAATATGCCTGTAAGCCATGAAATCAATTAAAAGCAAGTAAATTGTCATATGTTATAAAAGATCATATAGTTACATCAAATTGGAATAGGTTTATCAAATCATTTCAAAAGGAAAAGGGAAACGACAAGGTCATAACAGAACGTGCCGAATTGCCAGGATACAAAACAACAAAAGGATTTTCCTTTTTTTTTTTAACAAAAGATTACCACCTCCAAAAGTGCCAGTGTAGACTAGGGTAAAACTACAACCTCTATCTCTTGAGTGGAGTCAAACCATCTCGACTTGTGGAACCTCCACTACTTAGGTCCTCTTCACGGCCATTAGTATTAATTACCCACATCCGGTACTCGATGGCTTTGCAGTGGATCGAGCAGACTGCCGAGTATTTCCTCTTTTCTTAGAAGCTCTAAGACAATTTGAAAACTTATGTTCGGTACTACCGCACCTCAAACATTTTCCTTGTTTTCTCCAGCACTCAACCTCAGCGTGGTTAATCTTGCCACAATATCCACAATTTACGTGAGAAATCATGGCTTGATCAGTTTGAGAATTTTCTTTGTATTTTTTCTCCAGTTCCACGTTCTTGCATAGCAACTCAATTTTCTCTGTATTTTCTTGTTTCCACCGTCCTTCCCAGTAGTCAGCCAATTTCTTTTAAAATTCTACCTTATTTTGAAGAATGTCCATTTCTTTACCCATTTCTTTCAAATTTGTCATCTTACCAGTTGATCTAAGTCGAATGCTAGCCTGCCAGGCAATTCAAAGGATCAAAATAAGTAACTATTCACAATGGAAGCTCTGGCCAACTCTTTTACTCTTTCGCTTGTAGGTTACCCCAGAATATAAATCTTAACTATTCTCTGTTTAATATGGGCGAGCTCTTGAGTCTCCACAAGATTACTATCATTACTTACAAACATAACAAAATATGGAGATCTTATTCCCTAATATAAAAGCTCCATGTCCTAGATCACTCTCCAATACTCATCTACAAAGTTGCTCGAGTGGAAACCCTAACCTCTTACTTTCACTAGTGCCTCATTTCATTCCCTCAAACCAATCCACTATTTTGAGGTTAGACCCTCCGTGAAACTTAGATGCGCGAACTTCAAGAATCGCTCAATTCCTGATTATCCTTATGGGTTTTGGGTTGCCGAACCCCCACGCCCTCAACCCTTTGCACCACCAAGGCCGTTCATAGTCTTAAGTATGTCTAAATGCAAATTGAAAACAATTATGCGACGAAACACTTAATACAACGAGCGACATGAAAATATTTGAAAAAACAACTAGCATATATTAACATTTCAAAGTTCATACAATTAGTAAGTTACGGGGCATTTACAAAAATATAGCACACAAGTGCCATAAAAGTACTTTTAGTCATGCATGACTAAAATAACGCCAAGTGCCTTACAAGTAGGCCACACAATCAAACAAAAATACAATGGCCTTGGCACTAGCATCACCCCAGGTATTTCTAACCACAAAATTCGAAAGTCTATCACTCTAGGTCTTGTCCACAGTAGGGCTATCTGGTTGAATCTCCTTCTCGGGGTCCTCCTCTGGATCCTCTTCCTCAGGAGTACCCTCAGGAGCTGGACTCTGTACAATATCCATCACCTCATCAATCAGCATAGAGGTGTCGGCTAGAATCCCGGAAGCCCGATCCCGGACCTCCTCAACTATCCTAGTGAGTCGAGCTCTAACCCTCCGAACCTCATCACGCGCGGCCTCTGCCCTAACCACCTCATTCACAATAGTCCCCTCTAAATCTGCTATCCTCTCATCCTGAACGTTTACCATATGGCTCAACTCCTCAGTCTCCTGAAGTAGAGATCGGTTGGTATCCACGAAGTGATGACACTCGTCGTCGAGGGCCAGCACTAAGTCATTAGGGTACGCGTTCGTCACCATACATGAACATCGAGGAAACCTAGTAGCAGGAGAATAACGCACACGAGCTCCTCCATCACGAGCTCGATAATAAATAGGTCTAGGAGGCTCTACGTGGCCATTAGCATGACTATTACCATTAGCGGCATGTTCATTTCCATTATCCATCCCTGCAAAACAACCACAATTTCCAGGTTAGAAACTTAATGTTACTAACTCACTCAAACATTACTTAAGATGTAACAAAGTTATCTCATTCCTATTCTGAGAAGTAAAGTCTCTAATATATCTACCAAATAAATCTCTAAACCTAGTCTTTTTTCCACAAAAGCCGTTTAAAAAACTCTCGAGTACCAATTCTCTTTAACCACTGGATTACAATAGATTAATGTTCAAGTGAATTCCATGGTCCGGTATCCTAAACTTTTACCCTAAGATACACTACAGATATCTGAAACCTAATCTCTGATACCAACTGTGACGCCCCCACTTCTCCTAAGGGCGAACCCAATGGTATCCGCGGGACGCCTGCCCAACTCTCGCCAGGACTCGAAACAATTCAATTCAAACTTAACGATACATACAAAAATCATACAAGTCTAAATGAAGAAAAGTCGCTTCCTTAACTAAATATCCAAATCTTACATTATGTTCTCAAAAGATACATCGAGTCCCAAAATACAACCATTAAAAGTCGACTAAACATTTACAACCAAGATTTCAATCAAAAGTATAACCTAGTCGGCTTTTCCAAAATCTTCCAATCCAACCTGTTAAGGAAAACAAACTAATGGGATGAGCCAATACTCAGTGAGGCCAAGAAACACACATGCAAGCACATAATCCAAGTAGCAGTCACAATTTAACCAGCAAAACAGTAGTATTCAAATAATTAACAAATTGAGTGAGAAAAGTAAACAGAAACCATTCAAGGATATGGAAGCTCTCAGGAGCTAAGTACCACTTGCTTTGCCAATGCTCGATCAATTACCTCCCCGTGATGACACTCCGTCAACCGAGTCAGTATTTAGTGCGTAGAAACTTCACTTACTCGTTCCCCGTTCACTATTACATACCCCAGCGCCAGGTCCGCTCTTCTTTTATGTAAGGCGATACTACTCGAGTATGCCAAGCAAGATCTCTCAATAGATCAAGCTTATGTTTTTTCTCATGGCTTACCAAGATTCCCGACCAAGCCCATACCGGTTCGAGTCCAAGGTCGGCCAACGAGATTTGGGCATCCCCCACTATTACCACTAAGAGTCGAGGAGATTCACTCCAATCAACTTATGCAATCATAGCATAAATAATCATTGAAACACTTCACTTAAATATTCACTTTAAGTAATTCAAATACACTTCACTTAAATGAGAACGAGTGCGATAAAGTATACACTCGACTCAGCATTTTCAAAATACCCAATCACTAATAACAATTAAGCACGTAACACTTTTTCACACACTTGACACTCACCAATCAAAAACAAGGAAGTGGTGCCCAATTGATGGTTTAGGAGTCCACTGTGAGATCCTCTTGAAGGTCCCCTTGAGTGCCTGAACAAATTATAATTAACTATCACACACTATCGCTTATAAGTCTCTTGTTAACAAAAGAGATCGTACACTTGTACAATCTAAGAAAATGTCATGGAATGGAGCTTTACTTGCTCAAAATTCAAGGTTCAAAAGTGGTGTTTAATAACGCAAGGAAAAACCGATTTCCTTCATAAAGGCAAATCTAAAATGGTCATTCAATATCGAAGGGTAGTGAAGAGTTTCTAAGAACTCAATTCCCTTCAAGTTCAAAATTTCAGTTTTAAGGAGCAATCTTTGAAAAATCATATCTTATGCTCTGTAGGTCCAAAATTGGAAAACTTCCACCGTTGGAAACTAGTTTCAAACTATTAAAAGTTCATAGAAGACACTTTTCCAAGATTCTACATGGAAAACACTCAAATTTCAGCTTAAATTGGTTGATTCGCCCTACAAGACAGTTTCAATCTTGGTTTTTGGCAAATTTGGAAATTCGGCAAAATTCACAGAAAGTGAACTAGTCTCTGAAATTCACAGAACTATTAAAGTTCCAATCAAAGTATTAAACACAACAAACGGAACTAGAATCACAGTTTTGAGCGTCAAGATATAGCAGCTCAAAGTTGGTTAAAATTAAGGACTGTCCGGTCCATTTTCCCGATTTGGAAGAACAACTTCGGTATCTTGTTTGTATATCAAAACAGTTTTAGAATGACACCAAAATTGGTACAATTCAACTTCCATAGGAGGACTATTCTTCTATCAAATTTCATTTGAAATTCACACGGGAAGGTAGTTGACAAAACTACCAAAATTTAAGGAATTTCCAAGGCAAATCTATCTTCTTGCTTCTGTTTTCCCTTTTCAAACATTTGGCCCAATGAAATCAACTCAAATCTGGCTCATTTGTGAAACAAAGGTCTAAGAAACATCTAATATATATTTCGTAGATGATTGACATCAGAATTTTCAAAACAACAAGTCACAAGTCAAGCTAAGCCATTCGGCTAGCAAAAATTAGGGTTTTCCAGATGTGGTATAGTTCAGTAATTAGACCACATCTCACTCAATTCAACTTGAAATTGAGCATGGTTGCTGGTGTTGGAAACTACATTAAAAAGGCTACATTTCATTAGAACAAATCATTTTAAAATTCAATTTTCAAATAAGAGAAAACAGAGCCACAAATTACAATTTCTAACTTCCTCTCGGTTGGACTGACAGAAAAGGGCAGACGAATTTGATCAATCACTACAGATGATTCACTTTGAATTTGAAGGTACTTGATATACCGTTAGAAAACTACGGATGTCTATTTTCAAATACCATAAACGGCACTTGATTTCGACATCTGAGCAGAGAGTTATGATTGTTCAAAAATACCCTGTCCAGAACACCTGGCCACCGTTTTCCAGATATGAAAATTTTCGAAAATTCAACTTTTACCCAACCAAATCAAATGATTTTCGGGGAAAACTTTCCACACATCCTATACAACATATATACCTAAGATTCAAGGTCATTTGAGCATCAAAATTTTGAATCAAAGCTTCGAGAAAAATAGGGCAGATTTTCGGCCTCTTCCTATACAATTTTCCTTTGGTTTTCCTTTCACTTTTCCAACAAATCTCATCTTGTTTATCACATAACTATCACAAAAAACACTTATCATTATCATATCAGTCCTATAACATCAAGGTGGGATTTCATAGAGCCCACTCCAACCATTTAAATCCAACAACAACAATAACAATAAAGCTACAAGCTTCCTGGTAAAGATCAACCCACTAAAGTCAAAGTTAGATGGTTGGATGATTACCTCCTACTCCTTTGAGTGAAATCAGAAATTTTGCACCTCAAAAGCCCAAGAAAAACCGTGAGAAAGATGTCCTCCACCAAGATTGAGTTGCTCTCCAAGTTGTTTAGGTTTTGTGTGAAGGATTTAAGGTGAATTTGTGCAAGAATGGACCAAGGAATATGATGGGCTTTCTCTTCTTCTCCCTTGGAGAATTTTGGCCAGCAAGATGAAGAGGAGAGAGAGGGTGAGCTGATGAGTGAAGCTTCTTGGAGAAGCTTAGATGTTTTGTGGTAAAAATTTGGGCAAAAGTCAACTTTGAATAGTAATCGTGCGCGAGGGTTTCGTGTCCGTTTTCTCTCGAGTTTATTTCACTTGTGCACTAAACATTTAATGTACTTCCTTTAGCACTATTATTATTCACTCTTAGTAGTCTAAAAATAATTTCCTAAAGTCTTTCAATTAGTCACGCGCGTGAAAACGCGAACTTTCGACTCGCGTGCGATAAAGCAAAATTTCTAAGAAATTCTTGTAACAATAATATAAGTAACTAATGCTAGGGTAATTAATCATAAAAATAATTATTTTAAGACTAACGCATGAGTCCTAAAATCTCCAAGGTCCCTGTACTCTCATTTCGAATATTGCCTCCAAACGCGTAATCGCTAAATCCTACTAAACGAGCTTCCAAAAATTAAATTTACTAACGGAATGGATTTAAAATGGTTGAAACAAATTATTTGGAGAAAATCGGTGCATAATTATTTAAATAAGCCAGTAATATGAGATAAAATAAGAAAATTTTCGGGTCCTCACAACCTTCCCTCCTTAAAAGGAATTTCGTCCTTGAAATTCACACTTAGGACAATATTATTCTCTTCATGGTTAAGCCTATCAAATCAATCACTGACTTACGTTTTCCAGCCCATACTTCGCAATTTCTATTCATCCAACTAGCAATCAAACTTTGATTTTTCCTAGTAGGTGTTTTAACTTCCAAGTCATAGGGCAACTTAATCGGCCTCATGTCTACCCGAAATAGGTAATGTCTCCACTTCTTTAATGCAAGTATTGCAGCCGCTAAGTCCAAATCATGAGTTGGATAATTTCTCTCGTGAGATTTTAACTTTCTAGAGGCAAATACAATCACCTTATCATGTAGTATTAATATACATTCTAAACCATCCTTTGAAACATCTATATAAATCACAACTATCTTCTCCGCTCAGTAAGGCATCAGTTAAGCACTTTTCACTTTTAAAATTCTTCCTCACATTTAGATTCCCAAATAACTTACCAAGTATTACAATCTTAGAAAAGTCCTTGATAAATCAAAGGTAATATTCGGCTAACTTTAAGAGCTCCAAATTTCGGTAAGGTTTTCTAGTTGTTTCCTCTTAAAACAACTTCCACTTTAGCTGAGTCTATAGCAATTCCTTCCTTAGATATTGTACAACCTAGAAAGGCTACTTCTTCCAACCGAACTCACATTTATTGAACTTGACGAAAGTTGGCGCTCTCTCGGGTTTGTAAAACTATCATCAGGTGTCTTTCATGACTTCCTTAAACCTTAGAATATACCGATATACTATCAATTAAATATCACCACCAATTGATCCAAATACGGCTTAAAATCCCAATGCATTAAGTCTATAATTGCTACTAGTGCATTAGTCAACCCAAAGGACGCAGCTGTGAGTTCGAAGTGCCATGTCTTAAATTAAAAGTGATTTTAACTACATTAGTTTCTAGGATACTCAACTAGTAAACTTCTATTTTAAATCCAACTTGAATAACACTACGGCCCTTGCAGTTGATCAAATTTTCATCTATATGAGGAAAAAAATATTGGTTTTTAATAGTCACATTGTTCAAGTCTCGAGAATCTATGTATAGTCTCAAATTTCCATTCCAAATATTATATCATGTCCCATAATTGTTAGGCTCATTAAATCCATCAAATATTTCATTTCACTAACCCAAATCTCACAATTTTAATATATCAAATTGGCAATCAAACATTGAATCCCAACTTCAACCCTAAGTTCTCGACTTTGTCCCGATCCCTGGTCACCTCCACCCTGGTCACCTCCAAGACCTCGGGGTTGCCTACGCTTTCATGTACGATCGCGACCACGTCTACTACCGTTCATATCTTATCACCAATCTAAAGGTGTGGGGCAAAGTTTAAATATACCTGTAAGCCATGAAATCACCTAAAAGCAAGTAAATTATCATATGTTAAAAAAGATCATATAGTTATCAAATCATTTCATTTCAAAAGGAAAAGGGAAATGACAAGGTCATAACAGAATGTGCCGAGTTGCCAGCATACAAAACAATAAAAGGATTTTCCTTTTTTTTTTTTTACAAAAGATTACCACCTCCAAAAGTGCCAGTATAGACTAGGGAAAAACTACAACCTCTATCCCTTGAGTGGAGTCAAACCATCTCGACTTGCGGAACCTCCACTACTTGGGTCCTCTTCACGGCCATTAAAATTAATTACCCCCATCCGGTACTCGATGGCTTTGCTGTGGATAGAGCAGACTGCTGAGCATTTCCTCTTTTCTTAGAAGCTTTAAAACAATTTGAAAACTTATGCTCGGTACTACTGCACCTCAAACATTTTTCTTGTTTTCTCCAGCACTCAGCCTCAGTGTGGTTAATCTTGCCACAATATCCACAACTTACGTAAGAAGTCACGGTTTGATCAGTATGAGAATTTTCTTTGTATTTTTTCACCAGTTCCACGTTCTTGCGTAGCAACTCAATTTTCCCTATATTTTCTTGTTTCCACCGTCCTTCCCAGTAGTCTGCCAATTTCTTTTGAAATTCCACCTCATTTTGAAGAATGTCCATTTCTTTACGCATTTCTTCCAAATTTGTCATCTTACCAGTTGACCTAAGTCGAATGCTAGCCTGCTAGACAATTCAAAGGATCAAAATAAGTAACTATTCACAATGGAAGCTCTGGCCATATTACTCTTTTACTCTTTCAGTTGTAGGTTACCCCAAAATATAAATCTTAACTATTCTCTGTTCAATATGGACGAGCTCTTGAGTCTCCACAAGATTGCTATCATTACTTACAAACGTAACAAAATACGGAGATTTTATTCCCTAATATAAAAGTTCCATGTTCTAGTTTACTCTCCAATACTCATCTATAAAGTTGTTCGAGTGGAAACCCTAACCTCTTACTTTCACTAGTGCCTCATTTCATTCTCTCAAACCCATCTACTATTTTGAGGTTAGACCCTCCGTGAAACTTATATGCGTGAACTTCAAGAATCGGTCAATTCCTGATTATCCCTATGGGTTTTAGGTTACCTAACCCCCACGCCCTTAGTCCCTTGCACCACCACGGCCGTTCATAGTCTTAAGTATGTTTAAATGCAAATTGAAAACAATTATGTGAGGGAACACTTAATACAACAGGCGACATGAAAAATATTTGAAATAGCAACTAGCATATATTAACATTTCAAAGTTCATACAATTAGCAAGTCACGGGACATTTACAAAAATATAGCACACAAGTGCCATAAAAGTACTTTTAGTCATGCATGACTAAAGTAAAGTCAAGTGCCTTAAAAGTAGGCCACACAGTCAAACAAAAATACAATGGCCTTGACACTAGCATCACCCTAGCTATTTCTAACCACAAAAGTCAAAAGTCTATCACTCTAGGTCTAGTCCACAGTAGGACTATCAGGTGGAATCTCCTCATCGAGGTCCTCCTCCGGATCCTCTTCCTCAGGAGTACCCTCAGGAGCCGGACTCTGTACCATATCCATCTCCTCATCAATCAGCATAGAGGTGTCGGCTAGAATCCCGGAAACCCGATCCCGGACCTCCTCGACTATCCTAATGAGTCGAGCTATAACCCTCCGAACCTCGTCACGTGCGGCCTCAGTCCTAACCACCTCATTCACAATAGTCCCCTCTAAATCTGCTATCCTCTCACCTTGAGCGTTTACCATATGGCTCAACTCCTCAATCTCCTGAAGTAGAGATCGGTTGGTATCCACCAAGTGACGATACTCGTCGTCGAGGGCCAGCACTAAGTCATTAGGGTACGCGTATGTCACCATACATGAACATCGAGGAAACCTAGCAGCAACAGAATAACGCACACGAGTTCGATAATAAATAGCCCTAGGAGGCTCTACGTGGCCATTAGCATGACCGTTACCATTAGCGGCATGTCCATTTCCATTATCCATCCCTGCAAAACAACCACAATTTCCAGGTTAGAAACTTAATGTTACTAACTCACTCAAACAATACTTAAGATGTAACTAAGTTATCTCATTCCTATTCTGAGAAGTAAAGTCTCTAATATATCTACCAAATAAATCTCTAAACCTAGTCTCTTTTTCCACCAAAGCCGTTTAAGAAACTCTCGAGTACCAATTCTCTTTAACCACTGGACTACAATAGGTTAATGTTCAAATGAATTCCATGGTCTGGTATCCTAAAGTTTTAGCCTAAGATACACTATAGAAATCTGAAACCTAAGCTCTGATACTAACTGTGATGCCCCCACTTCTCTCAAGGGCGAATCCAATGGTATCCGCGGGACTCCTGCCCAACTCTCACCAGGACTCAAGACAATTCAATTCAAACTTAACGATACATACCAAAATCATACAAGTCTAAATGAAGAAAAGTCGCTTCCTTAACTAAATATCCAAATCTTACATCATGTTATCAAAAGATACATCGAGTCCCAAAATACAACCATTAAAAGTCGACTAAACATTTACAACCAAGATTCCAATCAAAAGTATAACCTAGTCGGCTTTTCCAAAATCTTCCAATCCAACCTATTAAGGAAAACAAACTAATGGGATGAGCCAATATTCAGTGCGGCCAAGAAACACACATGCAAGCACGTAATCCAAGTAGCAGTCACAATTTAACTAGTAAAACAGTAGTATTCAAGTAATTAACAAATTGAGTGAGAAAAGTAAACAGAAACAATTCAAGGATATGGAAACTCTCAGGAGCTAAGTACCATTTCCTTTGCCAATGCCCGATCAATTACCTCCCCGCGATGACACTTCGTCAACCGGGTCAGTATTTAGTCCGTAGAAAACTTCACTTACTCGTTCCCCGTTCACCATTACATACCCCAACGCTGAGCCCGCTCTTCTTTTATATAAGGCGATACTACTCGAGTATGCCAAATAAGATCTCTCAATAGATCAAGCTTATGTTTTTTCTCATGGTTTACCAAGGTTCCCGACCAAACCGATGCCGGCTCGAGTCCAAGGTCGGCCAATGAGATTTGGGCATCCCCCACTATTACCACTAAGAGTCGAGGAGATTCACTCCAATCAACTTATGCAATCATAGCATAAATAATCATTGAAACACTTCACTTAAATATTCACTTTAAGTAATTCAAATACACTTCACTTAAATGAGAACGAGTGCGATAAAATACACACTCCACTCGGCATTTTCAAAATACCCAATCACTAATAACAATTAAGCACATAACACTTTTTCACACACTTGACACTCACCAATCAAAAACAAGGAAATAGTGCCCAATTGAGGGTTTAAGCTTCCACTGTGAGATCCTCTTGAAGGTCCCCTTGAGTGCCTGAGTATGTGAGAACCCAAAAAATTTTCACATTTTCTCAGCATTATTTTATTTCTTTGCCTACATTTTATACTTTCCTTGGAAATATTAAAATTTCTATGCATTTTTACAAGCAAGTACAGTTTTAAATTCATTTTCCTAGTAGGAGTTAGTGTACGTTAATTTGAAGTGCGTTATAGATGTGGGACCCGCTAGTGTGATATAAATTTGGTGACTAAGTGATTTTTGTGCTAAGTGTTATCATTTTACTATGTGCTAGGAAATAATTAGAGGTTAGCTAGATAGATGAACCATTGGAAGAAAGAAGATAAGCTTGAATCATTAAAAGTGCCAAGTGTCGCGACACGATTGGAAGTTGGACTTGCCTAACTTTCTTTACCTTTACTAAAACCTTAATTTTGACCAATTTTTGTTTCATTCGTTCCCTTCTTGGCCGAGCTTCTTGAAGAGAAAAACCAAGGGAGAAAACTTCATTTGCCAACTTCAATTTGTTTCAATCTTGAGTTCTAACCAAATAAGTTGCAAAATACACCATCAAAGTTGCTAGATAAGGAGGATTAAAGTTTCTAGTGGAGGGATTTGTGAAAGGAAAATCCTAAGTTATCATATTTCTTGAGGTTTTAAGGTACTTTGCTTACAAACTTCCTCTTTGTTCATGCTAATGTCTAATTAGTGGTTTGTGGTGGTTAAATATGTTATTGTATGGAAGATTTTATGGTTTGAGGTAGAGTTAGATAAATTTCTATTTTTTTTGGAAATTTTTCTATTTTTATATGATAGTTATTGGTTGGCCATGAATGATGGCTTGATATGGTGTAAAATGAAGCTTTTATATGTTTGTTATGGTTGTTTGCGAAAAATTTCGGTTTTGTGCGGAAATTTCAGTTTTAGGGTTCCAATTTGCCCTGTTCTTCCCGGTTCTATTTGACCATGTTAGAGGCTGTATTAGGCTTAGGTTAAAACACAAAAGTTGTAGAAAATGATTTTAACTAGAATCCTACAAAATTTCAGCTCAATCGGGACAACGTAGCCTATGAAAAGACCAAAATACCCTGACTGCCCTAGGTGAATCCAGTGATCAGTTTTGAATATTTCACTAATTTGGTCGTGTCTTTTCACCATGATATGTACTGACCTAGTATTTAGCCAAAACATGAAAGTTGTAGTACTATGTCTTAGCTATCCAACGCCCCTAAGAACGCCTTAATCGGACTTTGGTAGCTTGAGTTATGGCCATTTGAATGTAGTGCAATTAACTAGATTGTTGGTAGGAATTCGGTTCTGTAAATTGGGAATATGACTTGGATACACTAGAAACTGGACTAAGTGGTCTTCATCAAAATTGTAACCCTCTATCTTAGTTTTGAAACAATATATATTGTACCTCAATCTGATAAGCGTAGCCTCGGTTGTGTCCGTTACACAAAACAACGTCAAATCTATCTTTTGTTTCTTGACTCAACCTTCATTTCCGCACATGTTCCTAGATTGATTTTGTACTTGTATGACTTGGAGCCTATGGAATGGCTATTGAAATGAGATGATTTTGTGTGTAACTTTGGGATTGATTGAGGAAAAGAATGAAGCCATAAATGGCTGAAAAATAGGTAAATACAAAGGGCGTGCTGTCCAAATTTACGCTCGAGAACTAGGTCGATTTACTCGCGACTTCAGTAAGGCTTGAGAGCGAATACCACGTGAACCATCTGGGTATTTAAAGTTAGAATTCGGCCGAAACTTGTACCCTTGAAAAAATGAACTTTTCAACTAATAGAAATATGTTTTCTTTATCATTTCGACTCAAATGGAGATTTTAAAGTTTTACGAGTGAGCATAAGTTTTACAAATATTTTACTTATGTCCTTTGGTTACAATGTACTCTTTTCACTACCAAAACCATATTTATACTTTGTACTAGTACGTATTCGAATTTTCTTTGAATCACTTAAATCTTTGATGGTTGAAGCATAATGTGTTCTTTTGATTATATTAGGATTCCTTGGTGATTGAGGGTGTTATCCAAAAGGATACTTTGGACGTTATTTTGTATAAATAGGTGAGTGTTCCTTGTTTGTTATATTCTCCTTGACTTCGTTGACTTCATGGCTTGCTATTATTGTTGGATAATGTGCTAAGTGCCCTCAATGATTGCCAAAACGAATTTTCCAGGCGAGTGTGTACTTTATCGCACTCGACCTAAACGAATGTGAAATTTTCAATGATTGAATGATTGAAACGTTACTTGTGCATGAATGTAAGCCTTATGGCTGAAGACTCTGCCCTTCGTTACCGATCGACTCGAGCCAGAAGCGGATTCGGTCGGGCGATATGGTGACCCTAGGTGAATGTTTGGTATACTCGAGCATTACCTTGTAGTCTGGTGGAGCCTGGCCAACGTCCAGGAGGGGGTGAATGAAATGAATGAACGAATGTCAATGCAAATGAGGGGTTTTACTTACAAAAATACATTTTTAAATGATTGGAGGAATAAGAGAATGAAAGGAAAATGAATGAACGAATGAATGAATGGCTCCCTGTGAGCACGTATCTTTTTAATGAATGTGTTATTATCACTTTCCATTGTAAATGTTTCTTGAATTATTGGTTATCTATGGTTAATGCATTGGCTTTATCGTTTGATTATGTGTTCGGAACCTCACTGAGCTTTTAACTCATCCCTTTAGTTGTTTTCCTTAACAGGGGAAGACGAGCCAAAACGGGAGCTTTGTGTAGACTAGCTTAGTCTAGATCTCTGAATTTTGTAATGGTTCTCGCCCTAGTACTTGGCACAGGTTGGATGTATGACGAATTGAGAACTTTTGTATATTCGATATTTGTACTCCCTTTTGAGATAGAAATGTATATAAGTTTCGCTTTAAGTTTTGGATTGTTGCTATATTTATTCCTGTGATTTTATTCCGGTTTGAATTGAGGACTGAAGTGAATGACTGAGTCCCGGCGAGAGTTGGGCAGGCGGTCCGCCAAACCCTTTGGTTCGCCTTAGGGGGAGATGGGGCTGTCACAGTTGGTATCAGAGCCTGCTTCGCGTGGTCTCTGCGCGGAGTGAGTTTGGGCTAAATGGTGAATAAGTATGAAGGATTAAGTGCTCGTTGAGCTTAAGCTATGGAGTCATGAATTGTTATAGGCCTTAAATCTTTCTCCCGGTATTTGAGGACAATTGATAGGTACGTCAGGTAGGAATCTCGATTGTAGATAGTTTACTCTTGGGACTGGCCAGCTTGAGATGTGAATTATCTTATTTCGGATTCTCGTGCCCGAGTACTCTAGAGTTGAAGCGGTACTAAGTACTTGAGACTTACAGTTTGGGAACATTAACAGGCTTTGTTTGACTAGAATGAGTACAAGAAGTCAACGGACGTTTAGTTCGAATAAAAAGTGATGTGAGAAACCGGACGGGGTTATCTTAACTGCGTATGAGACGACATATCGCTTTTTCTTTTGATTTGCCTTGTAATGTTACTACCTGACTTTTGTTTGTGGTATGTTACCTGTGTAATATTGACTACTTTTGATTATCTGTTGAACTTGATATGTTTCTTTGCGTATATGTTGTATCATGTCGTGTATATGTTTGTTTGTATAATTGGTGTGTTAGAATTTGTTATTTTAGTCAATTTACTCCGTTTATCCATTAAATTACTTTTGGAAAAGAAAAGAGAGAGAGAGAGAGAGAGAGAGAGAGAGAGAGAGAAAAGGGTATGGAAGGGAGACGTGGATGTGGTCGTGATCGTGGCCGTGGGACTAAGCGAGCCCAAGAGTCAAGAGACGAAAGGGAAACAACAGCTGTGCCAGAACAAGAACGAGGGTTGAAGCCGAAGACCAAATGGCGACGGCTATACAACAAATGACAAATATTTTAGCAAGATTGGTGGACCAACAAGGCCAAATGCCTGTGAATCAACCCCAGAACCCTGAGATAGGAGAAGATCGGGCTCTTGAGAGGTTTCAAAAATTTGTACCTCCGAAATTCCTTAGAGGGCCTGATCTAGACATAGCTGAACAGTGGCTGGAGGCCATGATCAACATCTTTGCAGCTTTGAACTATACCAAACATAGTTGAACAGTGAACTTTGTAGTATTTCAATTTGAAGAACCAGCCCGAGCGTGGTGGAACGTGATTAAGGGAAAGTGGGAAAGAGGACAAACTGTATGGACATGGGCTAACTTCCTAAGGGAATTTAACGAAAAGTATCTCCCACCTTTAGTCCAAGAAAGGAGAGAGGATGAGTTTATTGGATTATGCCAGGGAACCCAAAGTGTGGCCGAATAAGTTCATTTACCAAATTGTCTAAGTTTGCTTCCGAATTAGTGACCACGGAACAGAGAAGGGTGAGATGGTTTATACAGGGATTGAATTTAGAAATTCAAGAAGCTCTAGCGGCGGTTCAGGTTAATACTTTCACGGAAGCCCTTGAGAAAGCCCAAAGAATTGAGGCTGCGAAAGCACAGATAAAAGTCTCCCAAACTCGAAAAAGGGGTGCACCTGGTAGTGTGACCGAGGAACCAAGTGAATCGATAGCACTTTCCAAAGTGCAGAAAGTGAACCTTTTATCCCGCCCACCATGGACATTAGGGGCGTTAGATGAACGATCTACAAAAGGAAGTCAAGTAGGCCATGGGGAGATTTCTCAAAAAAGCCAACAAGTGGCTTCTTCCTTGACTTGTGGCTATTGTGGAAAGGCCAATCACACTGAGAGTGATTGTTGGAGGAAAGGGCGGAAGTGTTTGATTTGCGGAAATGGTGACCACCAGGTTAGCAACTGTTCGAGGAAACAATCACGTGAAAGTAGTACTCAGCAATTGGAGGGCACTAAATCAAAACAAGCGAATGAGAGAGGGAACCGAACAAAAGTACCGGCAAGGGTATATGCCTTAGACAACCAACAAGCTCCTGAGCCATCTGAAGGTAAAAATTTTGAGGACAAAATTTCTTAAGGGGGAGAGAGTGTGAGAACCCAAAAAATTTTCACATTTTCTCAGCATTATTTTATTTCTTTGCCTACATTTTATAGTTTCCGCGGAAATATTAAAATTTCTATGCATTTTTACACGCAAGTACAGTTTTAAATTCATTTTCCTAGTAGGAGTTGGTGTACGTTAATTTGAAGTGCTTATAGACGTGGGACCCGCTAGTGCGATATAAGTTTGGTGACTAAGTGATTTTTGTGCTAAGTGATATTATTTTACAAGGTGTTAGGAGATAATTAGAGGTTAGCTGGATAGATGAACCATTGGAAGAAAAAAGATAAGCTTGAACCATTAAAAGTCCCAAGTGTCGCGACACGATTGGAAGTTGGACTTGCCTAACTTTCTTTACCTTTACTAAAACCTTAATTTTGACCAATTTTTGTTTCATTCTTTCCCTTCTTGGCCGAGCTTCTTGAAGAGAAAAACCAAGGGAGAAAACTTCATTTGCCAACTTCAATTTGCTTCAATCTTGAGTTCTAACCAAGTAAGTTGCAAAATACACCATCAAAGTTGCTAGATAAGGAGGATTAAAGTTTCTAGTGGAGGGATTTGTGAAAGGAAAACCCTAAGTTATCATCTTTCTTGAGGCGTTAAGGTACTTTGCTTAAAAACTTCCTCTTTGTTCATGCTAATGTCAAATTAGTGGTTTGTGGTGGTTAAATATATTATTGTATGGAAGATTTTATGGTTTGAGGTAGAGTTAGATAAATTTCTATTTTTTTTGGGAATTTTTCTATTTTTATATGATAGTTATTGGTTGTCCATGAATGATGGCTTGATATGGTGTAAAATGAAGCTTTTATATGTTAGTTGTGATTGTTTGCGGAAAATTTTGGTTTTGTGCGGAAATTCCAGTTTTAAGGTTCCAATTTGCCCTGTTCTGCCCGATTTTGTTTGACCATATTAGAGGCAGAATCAGGCTTAGATTAAAACATGAAAGTTGTAGAAAATGATGTTATCTAGCTGTCTACAAAATTTTAGCTTAATCGGAGCAATGTAACCTGTGGAAAGACCGAAATACCCTGACTGCCCTAGGTGAATCCAGTGATCAGTTTTGAATATTTCACTAATTTGGTCGTGTCTTTTCACCATGATATGTACTGACCTAGTATTTAGCCAAAACATGAAAGTTGTAGTACTATGTCTTAGCTATGTAACGCCCTTGAGAACGCCTTAATCGGACTTTGGTAGTTTGAGTTATGGCCATTTGAATGTAGTGCAATTAACTAGCCTGTTGGTAGCCATTTGAATGTGTTATCATCGCTTTCCATTGCAAATGTTTCTTGAATTATTGGTTATCTATGGTTAATGCATTGGTTTTATTGTTTGATTATGTGTTCGGAACCTCACTGAGCTTTTAGCTCATCCCTTTAGTTGTTTTCCTTAACAGGGGAAAGCGAGCCAAAACGGGAGCTTTGTGTAGACTAGCTTTGTCTAGATCTCTGAATTTTGTAATGGTTCTCGCCCTAGTGCTTGGCACGGGCTAAATGTATGACGAATTGAGAATCTTTGTATATTCGATATTTGTACTCCCTTTTGAGATAGAAATGTATATAAGTTTTGCTTTAAGTTTTGGATTGTTGCTATATTTATTCCTGTGATTTTATTCCGGTTTGAATTGAAGACTGAAGTGAATGACTGAGTCCCGGCAAGAGCTGGGCAGGCGGTCCGCCAAATCCTTTGGTTCGCCTTAGGGGGAGATGGGGCTGTCACAGAGTAAATTATAATTAACTATCACACACTATCACTTATAAGTCTCTTATTAAGAAAAGAGATTGTACACTTGTACAATATAAGAAAATGTCACGGAATAGAGCTTTACTTGCTCAAAATTCAAGGTTCAAAAGTGGTGTTTAATAACGCAAGGAAAACCCGATTTCCTTCATAAAGGTAAGTCTAAAATGGTCATTCAATATCGAAGGGTAGTGAAGAGTTTCTAAAAACTCAATTCCCTTCAAGCTCAAAATTTCAGTTTTAAGGAGCAATCTTTGAAAAATCATATCTTACGCTCTGTAGGTCCAAAATTGGAAAACTTCTACCGTTGGAAACTAGTTTCAAACTATTAAAAGTTCCTAGAAGACACTTTTCCAAGATTCTAAATAGAAAACACTCAAATTTCAGCTTAAAGTGGCTGATTCGCCCTACAAGATAGTTTCAATCTTGGTTTTTGGCAAATTTGGAAATTCGGCAAAATTCACCGAAAGTGAACTAGTCTCTGAAATTCACAGAACTATTAGAGTTCCAATCAAAGTTTTCAACACAACAAACAGAACTAGAATCGCTGTTTTGAACATCAAGATATTGCAGCTCAAAGTTGGTTAAAATTAAGGACTATCCGATCCATTTTCCAGATTTGGAAGAACAACTTCGGTATCTTGTTTGTATATCAAAATAGTCTTAGAATGACACCAAAATTGGTACAATTCAAATTCCATAGGAGGACTATTCCTCTATCAAATTTCATTTAAAAATTCGCACGGGAAGGTGGTTAACAAAACTACCAAAATTTAAGGAATTTCCAAGGCAAATCTATCTTCTTGCTTCTGTTTTCCCTTTTCAAACATTTGGCCCAATGAAATCAACTCAAATCTGGATCATTTGTGAAACAAAGGTCTAAGAAACATCTAATATATATTTGGTAGGTGATTGACATCAGAATTTTCAAAACAACAAGTTACAAGTCAAGCTAAGCCATTCGGCTAGCAAAAATTAGGGTTTTCCAGATGTGGTATAGTTCAATAATTAGACCACATCTCACTCAATTCAACTTGAAATTGAGCATGGTTGGTGGTGTTGGAAACTACATTAAAAAGGCCACATTTCATTAGAACAAATCATTTTAAAATTCAATTTTCAAATGAGAGAAAACAGAGCCACAAATTGCAATTTCTAACTTCCTCTCGGTTGGACTGACAGAACAGGGCAGACGAATTTGATCAATCACTACAGATGATTCACTTTGAATTTGAAGGTACTTGATATACCGTTAGAAAACTACGGCCTCTTCCTATACAATTTTCCTTTGGTTTTCCTTACACTTTTCCAACAAATCTCATCTTGTTTATCACATAACTAACACAAACAACACTTATCATTATCATATCAGTCTTATATCATCAAGGTGGGATTTCATAGAGCCCACTCCAACCATTTAAATCCAACAACAACAATAACCATGAAGCTACAAGCTTCCTAGCAAAGATCAACCCACTAAAGCCAAGGTTAGATGGTTGGATGATTACCTCCTACTCCTTTGAGTGAAATCAGAAATTTTACACCTCTAAAACCCAAGAAAAACCGTGTGAAAGATGTCCTCCACCAAGATTGAGTTGCTCTCCAAGTTGTTTAGGTGTTGTGTGAAGGATTTAAGGTGAAGTTGTGCAAGAATGGAGCAAGGAGGATGATGGGCTTTCTCTTCTTCTCCCTTGGAGAATTTTGGCCAGCAAGATGAAGAAGAGAGAGAGGGTGAGCTGATGAGTGAAGCTTCTTGGAGAAGCTAAGATGTTTTGTGGTTAAAATTTGAGCAAAAGTCAACTTTGAATAGTAATCGCGCGCAAGGGTTTCATGTCTGTTTTCTCTCGGGTTTATTTCACTTTTGCACTAAACCTTTAATGTACTTCCTTTAACACTATTATTATTCACTCTTAGTAGTCTAAAAATAATTTTCTAAAGTCCTTCATTTAGTCACGCGGTGAAAACGCGAATTTCCGATTCGCGCGCGATAAAGCGCAATTTCTAAGAAATTCTTGTAACAATAATATAACTAACTAATGGTAGGGAAAATAAATCATAAAATTAACTATTTTAAGACTAACGCATGAGTCCTCAAATCTCCAAGGTCCCTGTACTCTCAGATCGAATATTACCTCCAAACGCGTAATCACTAAATCTTACTAAACGAGTTTTCAAAAATTAAATTTACTAACGGGACGTTTTTAAAATATATGTAAGTCATGGTTCCAGATAATATTCAACCCTAATGAGCACTAGCGCGAGTACAATCGCAAAAATTTAAAAACTAGACGCTAACCTGTACCAGTCTCACGGCCACGCTCGTACCCCCTATAAGGAAAACAAAGCTAAAAGGATGAGTCAAAACTCAGTGAAATTCCAAACATCATGCAAAAATCAAGTAGCAAGTTGACCACCGTATAAAACTTGAAATATCAAAGTATCGAGCATAAGAATTCATAAAAATAAGCAATAACACTTCAAATAACAAATCGTTAGATATTCAACATTTTCAGGTAAAAGGATACAGTAGCTCTTGCGAGTTAACTCCGCCATAGTTTCACCAAGTAGTAGTTGACACTCCGTCAACTTTGAAGTAGAGTAACTAGTCTAGTAGTACACCACTTAACTCCAATCTCCATCCATCATTCAAACCCCCTACCGGACCCGAATTCCAATATAATAGTGGTGGTAATACTCGAGCATACCAATTAGTCGAGGAGATAACACTCCACTCGACAAAGCAGTAGACCCAGGGTTCGTTATCTTATCAACCTGGCCCTTGCCGGCTCAACTCAATTAACTAGCCACAGGGTTTTTGGAATTCCAGACAATATTCGAGTCATACATATATATATATATATATATATATATCAAGTCAATTGTATCCAGTGCACAGTAATAAGTCATATTAGGGCAAGTGCAATAAAGTACACCATTGCCCGATCAAACAAGTCAAGTACGGTCCAATCACATTAACAAAACATTTCATTCAATATCAAGTTCAGTCATGCACTTGGAAACCCTCAGAAATGATTTATTGCTTTCCAAAACCAAGCTCAGGTTCAACTCCTTGGCTAGATTCCAAATCTGCGATAAAATACCGTTTAACAGTTTGCAATCAATTAGGGTTTCAAAATAATGGAGTTTAGCTTAAAGAAAATCAAGTAAATAGAACTCATTTAAGTATTACTCATTTTACTTATCAAACTCTAGAAAATTCAAACTCGCTCTTTCGGTTTCGATAAAGAAGCGTTTAAAACTTTTAAGTTCGCAACTTGGTATAAGAAACTAGGAAATCGTGTTTAAAGTGGCTGTTACTTTGTCTTTGAGAAATATACACTTTTGGCAAAATTTTAGCATATAAATCACCAATACGGTCAACTTAAGCATCCCTACATAACTAAGTCCCAAATCGATCACAAGTCACACCCCTATTTCCGCTTTCACTCACTTATCCTACGAGAGGAAAAATAGGCAGCATTTCCTTTGTATTACCAAATTTTCCATCCATTTTCAAGACCACATTTCCATCTCAAATCAGCCCAATAAATACCACAATTAATAAGATAAAAATAGCTCTCAATCTAGGCCATAAAACCATCTACTTGAAGTTCATTCCTAGCATATATCATCACAATATCAAAGTTGAAAAATCTCTAATAAACCTGGAAATTCCTAGTTAGAAGCTAAAAAGTCACAATAAAACTACCAATCACCTCACAAGTCCATAGCCAAACTCAATACCAACATATTATGGATAGATAACATAAATCAAGGCTGAATAACCATAACCCTAGGCTGAAATTTCACCAATCTTCCCCAAATCTAAATCGTCATCCATAAAATTCCAAGTTTCAAGTCATCTTCACCATAAATTGCAAAAATAAGAAGGAGAAAAGAAGTTGTTCAATTTATACCATCAATCCCTTGAAGAAAGTGAAGAACCAAGGCTTTCTCTCCAAAAAACTCTCCACTCCAAGCTTCCTAGCTCCCTTGGTGCTAGTTTGTTCGGTTTAGTTTTGTGATTCCAACTCAAACAAGGCAAGAATCAAGGTGGAAATGGAAGTTTTTCTCCTCTCTTTTCCTCTCCAAACTCACGGCTAAGATGAAGAAAAAGTGAAGGAAAATTGGCCAAAAGAAAGATAAGAAGGAAAGAAAGTTGTCTTGGTCAAACTTGCCTTGAATCATTGACACTTGGCAAGGCCAAGTTTTTCCTTTTTTTTCTTTTCTTTTTTTTTCTTAGTCAATAATTTCGACTGGCTTTAGGGTTAATTTATGGAGAATTAAATGAAATAAAATCAAGGAAATTAGGGTAAGAAAGTATTGGTCAAGTGGTGTACTCAACCGATAACAAACGGCGCACGTCGGTTCAAACCTACTTTCTTAACTCTCTTGTACTTTTGTTTCAACTTATGATTCACTAACTTATTTTTAGCACTTCTAATCATACACTTCCTCCTACTTAAAACTCACTGTTATCCACCAATTTTAGTACACACACTTCACCATCTGATCACGCTATCAAAATGCACAAAAATCCTAATTTACTCTAACTATAAAAGTAAAAGTAAAACTTTCGATTCTACTATTTATTACAACTATTGATGGAGTAAATTAGTATTAAAGAAATTATAAATTAACTTATTCAAAATAAAAGGGATTATAAGAAACTATAAACAAATTTTCAAGTCCTCACACTCTCTCCATTTTAAAAGAATTTTGATCTCGAAATTCATACCTTTATTCGAAAACAATTCAGGGTATTTCTTTTGCATGTCTAGTTCTAACTCCCGGGTTGCTTCCTCTACCTCATGGTGTTTCCACAAGACCTTTACCAGTGAAATTTGTTTATTTCTCAAGTCCTTCACCTTCCGATCTAGTATTCGAATAGGTCGTTCTTCATAAGTCAAAAACTCGTCAAGCTCAATATCCTCTGGCGGCAAACTATGAGTTGGGTTCGGATGATATTTCTTGAGAAAAGAAACATGAAAAACATCATGGATTCAAGATAAATTGGTTAGTAACTCTAGTCGGTAAGCCACCTTTCCTACCCGTTGAAGTATATTAAAGGGTCTTATGTATCTTAATTGTAATTTCTTTCCTTTTCTCGCCTTGATCTTTCCTTTTAGTGGGATAACTTTAAGAAACACTTTATCTCTTACCTCAAATTCCAAATCCTTTCTCCGATGGTCGACATAGCTCTTTTGTCGACTTTGGGCCGTTTGAAGCCTTTGACGCATCATTTTTACCTTTTCTTAGACTTTCTCAACCCATGATATTGTTGCCCAGTTTATAATCTTTCTTTCTCCTATTTCATCCTAATGGATCGGTGATCGAAATTTTCGTCCATAAAGTGCTTCATATGGGGCCATTTGAATTAAAGAGTGATAACTGTTCTTATACGCAAACTCGACTAACGTTAGGTACTGGCTCCAACTCCCTAAAAAATTCACAATACAGGCTCTTAACATATCCTCGAGAGTTTGAATGGTTCTCTCTGACTAACCGTCTGTTTGAGGATGATAGACTGTGCCATAGTTCAATTTAGTTCCTAAAGTCTCTTGCAACTTCTGTCAAAATCGACACACAAATCTAGGGTCTCTATCCGATATTATGCACACTGGTACCCCGTGTAATCTCACAATTTCACCCATATAAAGTTTGACAAGTTTTTTCAAAGAATATTTCATATTAACGGGCAAGAAATGTGCGATCTCAGTCAATCGGTCTACTATCACCCAAATCGCATCATAACCCTTTTGAGTTCATGGTAATCCAGACACAAAATTCATTGTTATATGTTTCCACTTCCATTCACGTATTTCTAAAGGTTGTAACAAACCTGACGGCTTTTGATACTCAACCTTCACTTGTTGACACATAAGGCACTTTTGAACAAATTGAGCAATTTTTGATTTCATATTGTCCCACCAATACAAACCTTTGAGGTCATGGTACATCTTACTACTTTCTGGATGTATTGTAAGGATCAAAAACAATCTAAGAGAGGGTGTGAATTAGGTAAATTAAAAACTAGTCAGGTTATGAAACACTTTTTGGCTCAATATGAAATTTACCCTCTTTTCTAGATGACTACTCAATGGAACAGTTGATAAGAAAGCAAGATTACTTGTGAGTAGAAGAGATGTACAATTTATGTTTGTAAGATAGTAAGTAATAGGAAAAGAATAGCAAATCAAATTTCAAACTCCTCTTGAGTTTGAGTATTTCTTTATAGAGTAAGTTTCTTCAAGTTGATCAAATATAACCAATCTTTGTGTACAAAGAAAGGATCACTTCCTCCTTACCCCAAGCAACACTTGGCCAAATTAGAAAGTTTTATAATCACTCGGATAACCCTCACAAAGCTACACTATTGAAATATTTTTTTCACACAAGAAAAGCTTATACGAAATTTACATAATTAAGAGTACAAATCTTCTTTATAGAGTATTTTTTCACTAAAATCACTGTTGATCTTTTGTCGTCTCAATGTGTAAAAGTTGTCTAAAAGTAGTTGATCATGCACTATATATATGAGACCACAAAGTTCTTCTATTAATGCTTCCAAGGGATAGAAGGCAGCTGAAGAGTCAACTAGCCATTGGGAGTGTCGGACGTCCGGTACTTCTGTTTCTTGCGTCCGACAACAGGCAGTGAGATTGAGAAAATTTCTTTAATTCTTTCGGATGTTCGGTGTCTCTGATACTTGCGTCTGAAAGCAGATGATAAGTATGAGAAATCTTCTTCAGTTCTAGCGAACATCCAGTACCTCCAATGTTTTGCGTCCGAAGTGCCGCATTGTTTATCGGACGTCCGGTGCTCTAATGTTTTGCGTCCGATCGAAGTCAGTGAGTTAAGGGGAATGTCTTAATTCCTTCAGATGCCCGGTGGTGAAGTTCATCATGCATCCGAATTTGCGCAATGATTATCGGACGTCCGATCTTGTCTTCTCAACCATCCGATAGCTTTCAGCAACCTTTGTTTCTTTCAATTGCACTTGATTTTTGAATCTGATTTGCTTCATAGTTGAAATTATTTCTTGAAGAGATATTAGTATCATCCATTTTTTTTGTAAACATCAAAAGTTAGGGATTAAGATTAATAATTTTCCTCTTTTTGATGATGACAAAACAATGGATGGAGGAAAATAATTGAGCCAAAACTCCCCCTCAGTCAATGCATCAAAAAAGTTTTAAAATGCTAAGATTTTAAGGTCAGAATAACTCCCTCTAAGGATAACCCCCTCTAAGGATAACCCTCCTTACACATTTACCAATTTACATATACATAACTCCCCCTTATGCATTTACCAATTTACATATACATTAACCAATTTACACTTCCTAACATCCCAACATAACATCCCAACATCCATTTCTCTCTTTTTTTGTCATCATAAGATGATTTGAACAGCCAATATCAGCAATCCAATATCAGCAATGCAATCATATAATCAACATCAGAAATGCAATCCAATATCCAATCCAATCCAATATACCACCAATATCCAATCCAACATACCAAAGCATACCAGAAATGCAATCCAAACACAAACACAGAAAATTAATACCAGAAATCAGAAGAAGTACCAAACAGAGAAATACTTTAGCAAATTAACTAGAAACCATTAAAGTTAATCAATATCCATTAGTACAAAGTACTTGGGCCATCAAAAGAGAGAATTACAAAAAATGTAAATGCCTATAATGAAATGCCATCCTAAAATGAAGTGCAAGTGCCTAAGAGTGCCTAAATGGTGATCTTGGACGATCCAGGCCTTCTTCTTGCAAGGTGAAACTGAGCAGGATCCACTTCTTCTTCAGTTTCCTCATCATCCTCATCACTAGCTTCAGTTGCTGGAGTCTTGCCCTTATCTTGTGGCTGAGAACTTGAAGCATGGATTTCAGGAGTTGACTCAGGTTGTGGCCCTTTATCTTGTGGAACAGGAGTTGACTCAGTCCGAAACTCCTTTTGATGCACATTTTCATCTTCTTGAGGGACAGGAGGCACAAGTAGGTTTCTTTTGTCAATAAAAGTGGCTTGCTGCTCAGGTGACATGGTCATCATCCTCATCACTAGCTTCAGTTTCCTCATCATCCTCATCACTAGCTTCAGTTGCTGGAGTCTTGCCCTTATCTTGTGGCTGAGAACTTGAAGCATGGATTTCAGGAGTTGACTCAGGTTGTGGCCCTTTATCTTGTGGAACAGGAGTTGACTCAGTCCGAAACTCCTTTTGATGCACATTTTCATCTTCTTGAGGGACAGGAGGCACAAGTAGGTTTCTTTTGTCAATAAAAGTGGCTTGCTGCTCAGGTGACATGGTCATCATCAGACCATCTTCAAGAAGGAGAATGTGTTGTTTGAGTTCCTCAAACAAGAAGATGACTTCATGATTAGATGAGAAAGGCTGACTGGATGATTTTCTAGGATGGATAGTAAAGGGTGAAACATACTTAGATTGATCTCTGGGAGGTCTAGGGTTGACAGGAGTTTCATGACGACTCTTTGTCCTAAACTCCAAAACAGACTCCTTGTAGCACCAATGACCATAAAAAAATCTCAAATTTTTTTTTTCAAAATAAGTTTTTGAAAAGATGGTGGATGCATTCTCTTTTGGAGACACTCCAGTGAAAGGTATTTTGAAGTGAGCGAAAATTGGAGTCAAAAACTTTTCATAAGAGAGTTTTCTATGGCTATCAGTGTTGATTTTGAGCAAAAATTTGCACATGACAAAGCTGAAATCGATTTGGACTTTTTCAAGAAAGCAATAAAACAAGTAAAGCTCTATTTTATTGGCATCAGTCCTATGACCATCAGTAGGAACCAACAAGTTTGAAATTACTGTAAAGATGATCAAATTTTCAGGACTAAAATCCTCCAATCTTGCCTCAGCAGGTGTGTGAAATTGTGTTTGAAAGTAGGTCATCAGTTTTTCAAGGTGAAAATGACGATAAGCAGTCGGAAACTCTTCATAAGAGAAAAAATTTACAATTTTTTCTTTAAAATCATCTTCAATTTTGATCTTTAAAACCGCATTAACAATGTTAGGATTGAATGCAATATCAACTGAATTGACACGAGAAATAAGGCTAGTGTGTGAATTACCCTTCCTAAAGTTAGCAAAGAGCTGATGAAGCATATCAGGATAATAAGTGTTGGGTAAGGTCAGAATGTGAGACCATTTTTGGAATTCAAAAAACTTAAGAACTAGTTCAAGGTCAAACTTACGGAATTCATAGGGGAGAATGGTCCTTTGAGTGATGAACCTCTTCTGTGAAATCCATTCAAATCTCTCCCTGGCATCATCATCAATAAATTTGGGCAAAGAAGTTAGCTCTTCCTCAGTTTGAGCAGCAGATTGCATTCTGGCAGGACATTTCCTTTTTCCAATGCATTGAGCATCAGTTGGCATATCAGTTCTTTTTCTTGGTGATTTCCTGATGGAAGGCTCAACAGTTGGCTATTTATCATCAATGATATCGGGCAATACAGTTGGTTGTTCCTCAAACTGAGCAGTACGTTTCTCTCTGGCATGATGTTTCCTTTTTTCACCTCTTGTCTCAGTCCCTCTAGGAGATTTACTGGTATAAGGCTCAACTATTTCTTCATCTCTGAGCCTGGTAGTGCGTCGGGTACCAACAGGGCATCCTGTCAATCATACCATGATGATATGCAAGATGGTTTTGATGCAGAGATTGATGAAACTATGTATGAAATGGACTAAGATTGCAGTTTAGACTACAATGTATGCTTGAATCTTCCAAAATGAGTAAATTTTGAGTGTCTAGAGTTTTGGATGAAAATTAGGATCGGTGGAGTGGTTGGCAGTTAGAAGGAGTTATGAACGCCAATGAATGCGTAAAAAGGGTGTATTGGAGAAGTTAATTTCTTGGAACTTGTTCTGAGGAGAGATGAATTTGAAATTTGAAAGTGAGAGAAGAGGAAAGGATGCGTCTGAGACAACGATTGAAATTAAACCAAATGAAGGACAGGGCTTCTTTATAACAGATTTATTTTGAGTATCGAACGGCCTAACGAAGAGAAGCATCCGATACTTTCGTCTGTTCCAAAGATTTTTCTGAAAAATGGCTTAGAACACTGTCGGACATCCGTTCATATGGTATCGGACGTCCGATAAAGTGTGACCAGAGAATTTTTAGAAATTATTTTCCAAAATGCCCAATTTTATTCTAAAAAATATAAACTGATCCAGTGGTAAGACTTTTGTAAGAATATCAGCAATTTGATCTTTTGAGCAAACATATTGTACACAAATTTTACCCTTTTGGACAAGATCAAGAATGAAATGATACTTTATGTCTATATGTTTTGTCCTAGAATTTTGAATGAAATTTTTTATCAAATTTATAACTCTTGTATTATCACAATACATAGGCACACATTCATACATTAAACCAAAATTATTCAAGGTACTTTTCATCCACAACAATTGAGCACAACATGCTCCGGCGGCAACATATTCCGCTTCGACAGTAGACAAGGAGATAGCATTTTATTTTTTACTAAACAATTATCAAGAAAGTGACATGTACTACTTGTACTTTTTCTATCTATCCTATAGACACCAAAATCAGTATCCGAAAAATCACATAAAGAAAATTCATGACACGTTGGATATCAAAGATCATAATTCAAAGTTCCTTTTAGGTATCTAAAATTTCTTTTCACAGCAATTAAGTGAGATTCCTTTGGACAAAATTGGAAACGAGCACACAAGCAAAGAGTAAACATAATATCAGGTCTACTTGCGGTTAAATAAAGCAAACTACCAATCATACCTCTATACTTCTTCTCATCAATTTTTGTACCTTCTTCATCCTTGTCAAGCTTGGTGGATGTACACATAGGTGTTCCAACTTGCTTTGAATCCTCCATTCCAAATCTTTTGAGAAGCTCCTTTGTATATTTAGCTTGATTAATGAATGTGCCTTCTCGATTTCGAATCACTTTTCGGAAGGATCACTAATAATAAGTTCCTTGGGATGATTTTGAACAAACTTCCAAAATTTTGGAAGATCCCTAGGTGCACCATCATCCTTGTCATTTTCTTCTAATGGTTGATTCTCTTGAAGATCATCTTCCTTTAAGTTTTCTTCTAGTGGAGTATTGTCTTGATCATGAATTATGAGTTTCTTAAATCCTTCTTGAACACCTATATCATCATGCTCACAACAACTCTTGGAGATATTATCATTACATTCATCAAATGTAGCATGTATTGCTTCTTCTATAACAAGGGTCCTTCTATTATAGACTCTAAATCCTCTTTTGTTTTCACAATAACTCAAGAAAATATCTTCATTGGATTTCTTATCAAATTTTTCAAGATGTTCCTTAATATTTAAAATAAAACATTTGCAACTAAAAATTTTGAAATATCCAACAATGGACATTTTATCAAAAATCAACTCATAGGAGGTTTTGTTCAAAATTAGTCTCAAAAGAACTCTATTCATTGCATAACAAGCCGTATTCACAGCTTCGGTCCAAAAATATTTTGGCAAGTTGCATTCACTTAACATGGTTCTTGCAGCTTCTTGAAGAGTTCTATTCTTTCTTTCAACAACACCATTTTTTTGAGGAGTTCTTGCAATTAAAAATTCATGAATAATTTCATTGTGATCACAAAATTCCGAAAAGCCACAAAATTTAAATTTCAAACCATTGTCACTTCTAATTTTAATAATTTTCAAACCAATCAGATTTTGAACTTTTACAAATAAGGAGACAATTTTTGAAGGCATCATCCTTGTGAACAAGAAACATCACCCAAGTGTATGTAGAATAATCATCAACAATAACCAAACAATATCTTTTACTACTCAAGTTAGCAATTTGTGTAGGACCAAACAAATCAAGATGTAGAAGTTCCAAAGGTTTTGAAATAGAAACATATTTCTTGGGTTTAAAAGAGACTTTGACTTGTTTTCCAAATCGACAAGCATCACAAATTTTGTCCTTTTCAAACTTAATTTTTGGCAAATATCTAACAAGTTCTTTTTTGAAAATTTCTTTTAACAAATTCATGTTGAAATGACACAACCTTCTATGCCATAGCCAAGGGTCTTCATTTGAAACTTTAAGACATTTAAAACTAAAGGAATCAACAATTTCAAGAATAACTACATAGATGTCATTTATTCTTTTTTCTTTGAAGATAATATTAAACTTTGAGTCAAGAACAAGACATTCATGCTTTTTGAACATCATAAACAGATTTCTATCACACAATAGACTAACACTTAGCAAGTTATAACACAAATTATCAACTAGAACAACATTGTGAACAAAAGTTTGACTATTCTTACCAACATCTCCTACTCCAATTGTTTTGACTTTGTTATCATCTCCAAATGTCACTTTTTCACTTAATTTTGGCTTGAACTTGATGAATTGTGATGGATCACCGGTCATGTGTCTTGAACATCCATTATCTATGAACCATTTTGATTCCTTAATGATGTTCACCAAGTTCACCGGCACAAAAGCTCACAAGATAATATTTGGTATTCTTTATTTTTTGGATCCTTGAGAGTTAGCATTATATCTAACTATTCACATGTATTTCATGCCATTTCTCATATTTTTTCTTACATAGCAATTATTCTTCATATGACCAATTTGGCTACAAAAACTACACATAGTTAGCGAATTACTTGCATGGACAGGTTTAATAAATCTAACTTGTCTTCTCTTATAAATGGTAAATTCGTTTGCACTAGAATTCAACATTTTCTCATGAATGCCAAAATGCAGTTTTGATTCATTCTTTTGAAAACAGTTTTGTTTCTTGTGTTGAATCAACTCATTTAAACAATCCATTCTTCTTTTCAAGTCACTTTGTTCCTTTTTAAACAAATCACAAAATTTTATTTTTCTATCCAGCTCAAAATATAAAACAGTCCCATTCTTTTTGAAGTAGTCATTTTCGGCTTTCAACTTTTTGTTTTGTTGAAAAAGATTTGCATTATTTTGAAGCAAAAAAAACTAATTTTCTGTTTTAGTTTCTTATTTCTAGCATAAGATTCTTTCAACCTATCATGCAGTCTCTCAATGAAAGATTCAATATCATCGTCAGATTCATCATCACTAACAGGTTGAGAATTGCAAGTAGTTACCTCATCATCACCAATGACCATGAAAGCCATTTGACCTGATTCTTCTTCCTCTTCAACATCACCATCTGAGTTGCAATCATTCCATATGATTTGAAAGTTGTTGAATTTTGGCTTTCGTTCAGCTTTTCCCTCTTTCTTCTTCTTCAATGGGCACTCGCTCATGTAGTGTCCAAACTGACCGCATTCAAAGCATTTGACAGCTTACTTTTTGTTGGCCTCTTATTTTCCTTTGTTTCTTGCATTGTTGAACTGATTTGAAAATGAGTTGGTAGGTCTTCTTTTTCTGAATCTCCTTTTGTTGAGAATTCTTTTGAAACTTCTTGTGATAAGAGCAAGATCATTGTCATCAACTTTCACATCTTCTCCATCCAAGGAAACTAAGTCATCTTCATTTTGAGATACTTTTAGAGCAATGCTCCTTTTTACCTTTGCATCCTCTTCCTCTTGTACCTTAGTCTTAAGTTTCAGCTCATAAGAGGTTAGAGAATTGATAAGAGATTTAATAGGCATAGAATTCAAATCTTTAGCCTCCTCAATGGCAGTCATCTTACTATCCCAATCTTTGGACAAGACATTCAAGATTTTTCTATTTTTCTCACCTAGGGAGTATTCCTTTTTCAGTACCTCTAAGTTCTTAATGAGGTCATTGAATTTACAATACATCTTGTCAATATTTTTATGAGGTTCCATCTTAAATGATTCATAATTGGTAACTAGGATAGATTTCTTTTGTTCTCTCACATTCTCACTCCCTTCATGGATTTCTCTGAATTTATCTCAAAACTCTTTAGCAGACCTACAACCTTTGACCTAATGGATTCATTTGAATCTAAAGCACTATACAACAAATTCATAGTCTTGACATTCAAGGTAAGGTGGGTTCTATTGTCACCAGTTAATTCATTTCTGATTTTTTATCTTGGTTTATGAATAACTTCATCTATTATAGAGGCATCATATGGACCTTCATTAGCAATAAATCACAGTTCAATATCAATAGACTATAAGAAGATAATCATTCTTTCCTTCCAACTCACATAATTGGATCCATTAAACATTGGGGGTCTAGTGACAAATTATCCTTCAAAAAAATATGGCATTGTTGGTTGTCATTTTACTCCAAAACCGTTTAAGTTTAATCTCAAAGAGACCAAGTTCTGATACCAATTGTAAGGATCGAAAATAACCTAAAAGTGTGATAGCCCTACCTTCCCCTAAGGCGAACCAAAGGGTTCGACGGACCGCCTGCCCAACTCTCGTCGGGACTCACTCATACACCTCAAGTAAAAATGAAAATAAGACCACCGGAACAAGTGTAACAATAATTTCAAACTTAAAACATATACTTATATACATTTCTATCTCAAAAGGGATACAACTCAAATACACAAAGGTTCTCAATTCTTCATACATCCAACCCTTACTAAGCGCTAGGGCGAGAACCATTACAAAAATTCAAAAGAACTAGACTAGACTAGTCTGTACAGATCTCTCGTCCTTGCTCGCATCCCCTGTTAAGGAAAACAAAACTAATAGAATGAGCTAAAAGTTCAGTGAGGTTCCAGACACATAATCAACTTAAACAAAGACATTAGTCATGTCATAACACGTAATCCAGGAAACATTTACAATATGAAGCAATGATAACACATTCATTAAAAGGATACATGCTCACGTGGAGCCTTTCGTTCTTTCCTTCTCCTTTCATTTCCTTATTCCTCCAATATTTAAAATTTCATTTGTAATTGAAAACCTCCTTTCGTTCATTCATTTCATTTCTCCCCCTTCTGGACATTGATCAGACTCCACCCGACAACATGGTAATACTCGAGTATACCAAACTTTCACCCAGGGTCACCAAATCGCCCGACCAAGTCCGTTTCTGACTCGAGTCGACCGGCAACGAAGGGCAAGGGCCCAGTTCAGCCAAAAGACTTACATCCATGCACAACTAACATTTAATCACTTAAACATTGAAAATTTCACATTTCATTTAGGTCGAGTGCGATAAAGTACACACTCGCCTAGTAAAATTCATTTTTAACAAATATTTATCACAACAAATCATATAGTTACTAAAAACATAACAAACAAAGAACACTTACCTATTTAAACAAAAGAACGTCCAAAGTATTCTTCTGGATGATACCCTCAATCACCAAGGAACCCTAATATAATCAAAAGAACACATTATGTTTCAACCATCAAAAATTTAAGTGATTCAATGAAAATTTGAATACGTACTAGTACAATATATAAATATGAGTTTTAAAGTGAAAAGAGTACATTTAAACCAAATAACATGAGTAACTAAGAATTTCCCCTAACCAACCACAAAACTATACTTCAAAAAAAAGTTTTTAGAAAATTTTCGCGGAAAACAAATGAACAGTGTCACGTCACAATCCGACCGGATTCAAGGCAGTGAGCAATCCCAATTTTTTTTCTTCTTCCCCTATCAATCTGGCCAAGACTTGGCTGGATACACGGCCGGATATGAAAAAGCATTTGTTTCAAATTTTTACAAAACTTTTTGTTTGACTCGAAATTAACACATATGCAAAGAAATAACGTATAACAAGTGTTTTGGGTAAAATCATATGAAAAGGAAGATAAACAAACCCTAAATTCATACCTAAAGTCTCGCTTAATAAAATTAGGTTTTGCGGCCGAGCTTAATAAAATTAGGTTTTGCGGCCGAGAAACCCTATACAACTCTTCTTTGTTTCGGAAAGAAAATGAGTAAACATTTGAAGTTCAAAACTTGACATTTGTATCTAAATATCATGTTTAAAACGGTTGTCACATTCACCATGCGAAAATGTACAAGTTCAAATGAAATCTAGCTCAAATAACACTATTAAAGTGGACCTAAGTATGTCCAAGCAAAGTAAGTCCAAAGCATCACAAAATCACATTTCCAATATCACTTTTACTCACTCAAACTTCAAGAAAATAAATGGACAGCATTTCCCCTTAATTTCTTCACTTTCCATCCTACAATCAAACACCAAATCTCATCCCAATTCAACCACAATTTCACATACAAATCATAGGCGATAAAACACCTTTCGGCATAACAACCACAACTGAAACTATACTTATCGGATTGAAACGAATCTTATGGCGTTTCGAAGCCAAGACATATACCTACATTCCTTATGAAGTCCTCCAAAACCAAATCATGCATTTTCATAGTCAACTATCGAAATCACAGAGAGGACAGAAAACTGTCCGTGAAACAAGGCTTGTGGGCAGCCAAGGGTATTCCGGTCATTTCATAAGCTACAGTACTCCGATTGAGTTGAACTTTTACCAGTAGCTAGCCAACTCAAATACCAACAACTTTCATGTTTTGAGCAAGGGCTGATTCGATCACTCTCAAGGACGAATACACAGTACAAAAATAGGGCAGATTTGAAACCCTAAAACTGCAATTTAACATAACTCTAGCTCAACCCATGAAATCTTCCACAAAACAACATCTATAACAACTATAAGCCACTAATTAGCAATTAATTGAAGTAAAGAGGAAGTTCTTGGCAAAATACCTTGGAAACTCAAGAAAAATGGTAGCTTAGTATCTTTTCTCCCACAATCACTCCACCAACTCCTTTAAGATTCCTAGTTGAGCACTTGTATGGTTTAGTTTCCAATTTAGTTGGCTAGAACTCAAGATTTGAGTAAGTTTGGAAGCAAAAATTGAAGAACTCTCTCTTGTTTCTCTCCTCAAGTGGTTCGGCCAAGAAGCAAGAAAAATAAAGGAATTTTGGTCAAAATTTGATTTTAGGAAAGTTAAATAAGTTTGGTCAAAAGTCTGACATCCAATGAGGTAGTGACACTTGGCCTTTCTAGTGTTTAAATCTTATCTTCTTTCTTCCAATGGTTAGTCCATCTAACTAACCTCTAATCATCTCCTAGCACCTTGTAAAATAATAACACTTAGCACAAAAATCACTTAATCACCAAAATTTTATCGCACTAGCGGGTCCCACGTACTAGGAAAATGATTTAAAACTGTACTTGCTTATAAAAATGCATAGAAACTTTAATATTTTAAAGGCAAGTATAAAAATATAGGTAAAAATAAAATAATGCCTAGAAAATGTGAAAATTTTCGGGTTCTCACAAAAAGAGGATGAATTAGGTAAATTAAAAACTAATCAGGTTATGAGACACTTTTTGGCTCAATATGAAATTTACCCTCTTTTCTAGATGACCACTCAATGGAACAGTTAATAAGAAAACAAGATTGCTTGTGAGTAGAAGAGATGTACAATTTATGTTTGCAAGATAGTAACTAATAGGAAAAGAATAGCAAACCAAATTCCAAACTCCTCTTGAATTTGAATATTTCTTTATAGAGCAAGTTTTTCAAGTTGATCAAATGCAACCAATCTTGTGTACAAAAAAAGGATCACATCCTCCTTACCCCAAACAATACTTGGTCAAGTTAGGAAGTTTTACAATCACTCGGATAACCCTCACAAAGTTACACTATTGAAATATTTTTCTCACACAAGAAAAGTTTATACGAAATTTACACAACTAAGAGTACAAATCTTCTTTATAAAGTATTTTCTCACTAAAATCACTCTTTATCTTTCATAGTCTCAATGTGCAAAAGTTGCCTAAAAGTAGTTGACCATGCACTATATATATGAGACCAAAAAGTTCCTCTATTAATGCTTCCAACGGATAGAAGGCAGCTGAAGAGTCAACTAGCCGTTGGCAGTGTCGGATGTCCGATACTCCTGTTTCTTGGGCCCGATAGCAGGCAGTGAGCTTGAGGAAATTTCTTTAATTCCTTCGAACGTCTGGTGTCTCTGATGCTTGCATCCGAAAGTAGATAATAAATATGAGAAATCTTCTTCAATTCTATCGGACGTCCGATACCTTCAATATTTTGCGTCCAAAGTGCCGCATTGTTTATCGGATGTTCAGTGCTCTAATGTTTTGCGTCGTATCGAAATCAGTGAGTTAGAGAGAATGTCTTAATTCCTTCGCACGTCCGGTGGTGGAGTTCATCATGCGTCCGAAGTTGCGCAATGATTATCGGATATCCGGTCCTGTCTTCTCAACTGTCCGACAGCTTTCAGAAACCTTTGTTTCTTTCAATTGCACATGATCTTTGAATCTGATTTGCTTCATAGCTGAGATTATTTCTTGAAGAGATATTAGTATCATCCATTTATTTTGTAAATATCAAAAGTTAGGGACTAAAATTAACAACAATGTATCTAGATCGGTGAGATTGTTCCAAAATGTCTGGTTTCAATTTCTCATCCTTCGGTATAACAACGCGATTTCGAAACTTTAGAATTCCATCGGGACTTAGGTTAAAATCAGGTAATTCTCCTTTCTTCACTCTCTCCATCCACTTTGTACTGTTGGTTCTTTCTTTTGACCCTCCTTAATTCGATCCAACAATATCGATTTCACCACAATATTCTCGAAAATAACTTTCTGTGATTCAAAACGAGGGTTCCATTCACTAACATCTTCTAACAGGTTTCACTCTCTCACCATTAAATCTGCTAGTTGAGCCTTCCGACTTAAACTATCTGCTACAACATTGGCCTTTTCCGGATGGCAATTAATGGTACAATCGTAATCTTCTAAGAACTCCATCAATCGGCATTGTCTCAGATTTAGTTCCTTCTGGGAGAATAAATACTTAAAACTCTTATGGTCCGTATATACTTCAAAAGTCACCCTATATAAATAATGCTGCCATTTCTTTAAAGCAAATACAACGGCTGCTAGTTCTAAATCATGGGTTAAATAATTCTACTCATGAGGTTTTAACTTCCGAGAAGTATAGGCAATTACATTCTTATTTTGCATTAAAACACATCTCAATCTTTCTCTCAAAACAACTATATATACCGTATAGCTATCCTTCCCATTTGACAAAACCAACCTAGTGCTATGGTCAATTGCTTCTTAAGTTCTTGGATACTGGTTTCACACTTAGTATCCCAAATATATTTTCCTTGTTTCTTTGTCAAATTCGTTAGGGGTCCTACGATTCTTGAAAATTTTTTTATAAACCAACAATAATGCCCTACTAGACCCAAGAAACTACGAACCTCAATAGGATTCTCCGGCCGTTTCCACTTGGCAACGGCTTCTACTTTAGCTGGATCCACAGTGAGTCCGTCTTTTGAGATTATATGGCCTAGAAATGACACTTTTTCTAACCAGAACTTGCACTTGCTAAACTTGGCAAACAACTGGTGCTCTCTTAAGGTCTGCAATACTATTCCTAATTGTTGCTCGTGCTCCTCCTTTGTCTTAGAATACATCAGGATATCATCAATAAATACCACTACAAATCGATCCAAATAGGGTTTAAACACCCGATGCATTAAATCCATAAATGCTGTTGGGACATTGGTTAATCTAAAAGGCATTACTGTAAAATCGTAATGCCCATATCGAGTATTAAAGGCAGTTTTTGGCACATCCTCCTTCCTAATTCTTAATTGATAATATACTTGTCTAAGATCTAACTTAGAAAACACCATAGCCCCTTGTAACTGGTCAAATAACTCATCAATGTGGGGCAAAGAATATTTATTCTTAATGGTCACTGTATTCAACTCTCGGTAATCAATACACAATCTCAAGCTTCCGTCCTTCTTCTTAACAAAGAGCACTGGAGTACCCCAAAGTGACTCACTCTCATGTATAAATTTCCGTTCTAGTAAATTTTACAATTACAATTTCAATTTCTTAAACTCAGCGGACGCCATCCAATAAGGGATTTTTGAGATATGAGTGGTTCAAAGTGCTAGATCAATCTTAAACTCGATCGCTCTCTCTCGAGAGGCAATGATACCAATTCATTTAGGAACACATCTAGATATTCACTTATCACCGGCATATCGTCAAGTTTAACCTTTTCTCCGGGAGTATTAACTAGAAAGGCTAGATATCTCCGTGCCCCATTATTTAGCAATTTTCTAGCCCTAATTCCTAAAATAAGGGCAGATGAGGCTAAAATACCCCTCACATCTAGTTTTAAGGTCGCCTCACCGGGTATACAAAACTGACCACTTTTGTTCGATAATCTACCCGAGCATGATAACGAGTCAACCAATCCATTTTTATAATAACGTCATACCCCTTAATTGCCAGACTTATAAGGTCGAATACCAATTTTCGCTCACCAACCCAAACATCACAGTTTCTATACATCTCGTTAGCTAGTAGAGATTGGTTACCCGTAGGTGTTCTTACTTCTAAATCATATGGTAGCCTCTCGGCTTTCACATCAATTCCACACATAAAAGTAGGATTGACAAAAGAATGTGTTGCATCAGGGTCTATCAAAATTTAGTCCAAACGATGAAAAACAGGGATCGTACCTTCCATTACCTTCGACGGCTCAGGTACTGACTATTAGTCTAAGGCGTACACTCTGGCTGGCAACCTTGGTCTGGTCCCTCCTACGGTGGTCGGTTTAGGGTTAGGGCTTGCTGGGTATCACTGGTAAGTGGACAAGTGACGATTTGGTGCTCGGTGCTTGGTGCTTCCACACCGTAAATACTTTCGTGCCTTTCGCCAACAATTATCTTCAGTGTGATTGGATTTTTCGCAGTATCCACAAGACAATCGAGGGGCTAATGTCTGGCCTCCTTGTGAGGTATCTCTCGCCTGTCCCCTTCCACCTGGGGCTTCTCTTGAAGTAACTCCCCTAGATGTCCCCGAAATTCTTCCACCACCAGTTTCTCGACCCACTTTAGGGGGTGGCATACCCCGATCACTTTGTCCCTGCCCTTATCTTCCACTAGGCGCACCCCTCTTCCTTGCATGAAAAACCTTCACCTGTACCCTAGTAATTTCTATCCTCTGGCTTTCTCAAGAACCTCCGTGAAGACATTAATTTGTACCGCCGTCAAGGCCTCCTGTATTTCTATATTTAATCCCTGTACAAACCGCCTCACCCTCCTTTACTCCGTAACTATCAATTCAGGAGCAAATTTGGATAATTTAGTGAACTGAGTCTCATACTCAGATACACTTAAGGCTCCCTGACGTAACTTAATGAAATCATCTTCCCTTTTCTTCGAGACTATTGGTGGAAGATATTTCTCATTAAACTCTCGTACGAATTTCAACCAGGTCCGTACTGTCTGTTCTCTCCCCCATTTAACCCTAATTACATTCCACCAGGCTCTGGCTGGTTCCTCAAATTGAAATACAACAAAATTCACCTGCCTTTCCTTCTTATAATTTAAGGCAGCGAAAATATTGATCATTGTTTCTAGCCACCTCTCTGCTACCTCTGGGTCTGATCTTTCAAGAAAGTTGGGAGGAGAAAACTTTTGAAATCGCTTTAGGGCCCTATTGTTTCCTATTTCAGGGTCTCTAAGCTGATTAATAAGAGTTTGACCCTACTATTCTGCCAATCGAGCTAGAATGTTAGTCATTTGTTGGTTGCTATCGCTACCTGATCCCCTCCTTCGGACCGAGGTTCAGGTTGCTGCTTAGCAGTCACATCTCTCTCTTTTCTCGATACTTGTACCTGTCTTGTCCCACATCCACGGCTAGAGCCCCGTTCTCGACTAGTCCCACATCCCTGACTTCGCCTACCTTCTATGTCTCTTTTGAAAAATAGACTATATAGGTATAAGTAAAATAAAATAACTATAAATCTCAATAAAAATAGTTCCAAATCATAAAGTGAAAATAATAGAACATATTTAAAATAAAACACTCTCTTTATATACATATCATAACAAGTCACATACCAAGTCATAAAGTATTGTACATGCCAACCTAGTAAAGTTAAGAACTTATAACAACCAAAGGACATAGAATAAAAGCAGGCGCTATGTATATTAACCTTAACACGTCAATATCAAAAACAAAACAAAAGATGACATGTCATCCCAACTATTCCCTACTATGTATGTCCTAACTATCTCGCTCAACCCTCAAAACCCTAGATCTCTAGCTTAGTTCGTCACTGATCCAGCCGACTCCACCACCTCCTCATGTGTGGTTGGCTCCTCCTCAGGGTCACTAGGAACTACGTGCTCTTGACATTTCCCGACCAAATTCACCTGTACTACTTCCTCCACAAGTGCCCCACAGTCGATTAAGATATTATTGGTTCGGTCCCTTACTTCCCTTACTATTCGAACAAAGCGACCATTAGCCTCCTAAACTTGATCTCGAAAGGCATTGGTTCGCTCCTGCTTCTCGAGAATAGAAGCCTCAACCTCTCGGATCCTTTCCCCTTGCATTCTTAGCACATCTTGCAGACGCTCAATCTTCATCTGGCCTCGACGATTAGCACTAGCCAACCTCCCCCTCTCGTTTGCTATGGCAAGGACCTCTCCAAACTCACAGCCAAGATGAAGAAAAAGTGAAGAAAAATTGGCCAAAAGAAAGATAAGAAGGAAAGAAAGTTGTCTTGGTCAAACTTGCCTTGGATCATTGACACTTGGCAAGGCCAAGTTTTTCCTTTTTTTTTCTTTCCTTTCCTTTTCTTAGTCAATAATTTTGGCTGGCTTTAGGGTTAATTTAGGGAGAATTAAATGAAATAAAATCAAGGAGATTAGGGTAAGAATGTATTGGTCAAGTGGTGTACTCAACCGATAACAAACGACACACGTCAGTTCAAGCCTACTTCCTTAACTCTCTTGTACTTTTTTTTAACTTATGATTCACTTACTTATTTTTAGCACTTCTAATCACACACTTCCTCCTATTTAAAACTCACTCTTATCCACCAATTTTAGTACACACACCTCACCATCTGATCACACTACCAAAATGCACAAAAACCCTAGTTTACTCTAACTATAAAAGTAAAAGTAAAGCTTTCGATTCTATTATTTATTACAACTATTGAAGGAGTAAATTAGTAGTAAAGGAATTATAAATTAACTTATTCAAAATAAAAGGGGATTATAAGAAAATATAAGCAAATTTTCAAGTCCTTACATTAGGACCTTCTATGATTGGGCATATAATTTCAAGGTGATGGAAGTGTACTATCATCATCTAACAGCAATGAAAATTGAAGAACTGAATAATAATCTAATAATGGAGTCACCAAATGAAGAAAAAAATAAATCTGGAGTTGTCATAGAGGAATTAGATGAGCAAGAATGCATAACTAGAGAGCCTTGTCCTAATTTGAGAAGCACTAGAAGGAATTCTATAGTTAGGGCAGGAGGGGGTCAAAAGGGAGCAGAATGCAGACATGCACCTACTAATGTTGGGGTAGCATAGGGTCAAAATGGAGCAAACTGTAGTCATGCAACAATTAATTGTAGGCTAATGAATCAATAGGTATAGAAAACATTGAAGATGAATTTGAATTAGAATCAGATGAAGAAATGATATATTTAGTAGTGCCAATGACTATGACAGTGATGAGGAAATGCCAGACATTCTGTTTTCCAATATTAATGGCAGTAGTGAAACCTCACAACAGCACCAAGGAGATGACACCACAGCTAACCAATCCCAGTCTTCACAAGAGGCAGAGGTTGTGACAGCCCCACCTTCCCCTAAGGCGAACCAAAGAGGTTAGCGGACTGCCTGCCCAGCTCTCGCCAGGACTAACGGTTCAGTTTAGAGCGATCTAATACGTTCCGGAACATACAAACGCGCATAAATAAGTCAAAATCAGAAAAATAAAAAAAAATGAAAATCGGAGCCGGTCATGGACAGTAACTGCCACGTCAGAATACAGCCGCCAAAAATTTTGTTTCGCCGTTTGAAATCTGAATCTGTCCTAATTCTCGCCCAACATCAATCAAACATTTATACGTTGAAACTAAGCATATACAATCCAAAGTGGCATACAAAAGTTATTCAAAAGTTTATACATGTACGGTTTGCCAAATCAAAAGAGAAAACGGACCCAAAAGTACATTTAGGGTTTCAATCAATGAGCTATACAAAAGATATGTACATCTAGCTCAATTCGGCAACCAACTATCAAATCCAGTCCAAAAGTATTTATTTTCCTGTAAGGAAAACAAAAGGGACAGAGTGAGCTTACGCCCAGTGGTATACTATCACTCAAGCAACCAAGTCATATAGGCATAAAGTGGTCAAGAAAGAAATAAACCAAGATCACACATTCACAAGATGGGTAAAAGGATACGGACGGCTCTCAAGAGCCCCTTTCCACGCTCGTATACTTGATCGGACTTCATTGACCCTCCGTCAATGTTTACAAAGTAACCAACCGTAGGCTCCACTTTACTTCCATTCCTTCCACCCAACATACCCCTACCGGGCCCGAACTCCAAACAGTAGAAATTTGGTAATACTCGAGTATACCGGAATCAAGAGTCTCACTACTACAAGATTCCATATAACAGTCCCCATGGCTCGTCAATTTTCACGACTGAGCCCTCGCCGGCTCGATCCAATCGACTACCAATGGGGTTGAGCTCAGTAGTATCAGTAATGGTCGTTAGATACTCGTCCAAGCGACACCAAATTCATGAACCAAATTCAGTATTTCATGTATCATTCAATCATTACAGTAAAACAGTAGACAGTCATATGAGATACCAAATGGGTGAGGGCGATCAAGTACACCCTCACTTAATCAATTTCAACGGAGCAAATAAGCCTTCAAGGCATCAAGTTCACATATACCAAAGCCACATTGTAAACAACAAGTGAGTAGTACACTCACCAATCAAGTAAATGATATTTCATGCACTTCCGCCTAAGAGCGTCTTGCACCACCGTCACGTCCTAACATATTCAAATAAGCACAATAAGACTCAATTACAAGTCATAAACCAATTCCCAATACTATCAAAATAGGGCTCCATAAGAATGTATAAGCACTAGAGTAAACCAGGGAAATCCGGAAATGGAATTAAGCTCTAATCCAAAAAATAGTTTTTGACATCATTTTACGGTTTTGGCACCATTGGCACTACGATTATCGTATGGAGGTGCAATACACACCGTTTCGAAGCTAAGAGATAGAGTTACAATGTTGAAGAAGGCCACTCAGTCCAGTTTCTAGTGCAACCAGGTCAAAAATTCAATATACTAAACCAGAACCGCAAAAATAGGTTAACAAACCGCATTCTGGTTAATAAACTGTAAGTCAGGTTACCTAAGTCCAAATCAAGTGATTCCAAATCCATTCGAAAGCTAAGACATCCGGCTACATTTCTTCAGAAGACCTCAACAACCAATTCTGAAGTATTCCCAACCAAAATAACCCATTACAGAAACAATTTTCAAGTTCGGGTGAAAACAGGGCAGCAGGGGTATTTCGGTCTTTTTACAAGCTACGCTACTCCGATTGGCCTGAACTTTTGTAGAAAACTCTAAAATATCATTCCCTACAACTTTCATGTTTTAACCCAAGGCTAATTAGGCCTCTAACTATGATGAAAAGTGCCAGGCAGAATGAGGGGAAATGAAACCCTAACTTTCAAAATTTCTTTCCAAAGCAGAAATTTCCTGCAATTAACCACCATTTACACCTTCCAGCTTCATTCTAGATCATTTCCAATCATCATACATAGCCACACCATAACAATCATATTAAAACAGAAATATCATGATTAAATAGAAAATGTCATCAATCTCAACCAAAATCATGAAATAACACCAAAGATCATTACTTCAACTCACATAGGTCACTAATTAAACATTATTGGAAAGACAAGAGTAGTCCCTTAGTCACTCACCTTATAAGACAAGAAAGGAAGCAATTCAACACCTTAGCCTTCCAAACAACTTCACCAATCACCTCACAATCACTAAGTGGAGAGGTTTTATGGAGCAAACACAAAATTAAACGGTGAAAATTGAAGATTGAGCAAGTTTGGAGCAAAGAAATTGGAGATCTTTTCTTGTCTTGTTGCTTGAAGATGGCCGGCCACAAGAAGCAAATTTTGAGTGATTTTTGGTCAATTTTTGAGTTATTTTAAACAAATGGTAAAAGGGTGAATAGTAGTCAAAAGTAAGAATTAACCTCTAAGTGACACATGTCACTTTCATTAATTGCATACCTAACCTTTTTTCCCTCTCACACCAATCCATTTGGTAACCTCTAATTATCTCATAACACCCGGTAAATTAAACCCAGTATCCAAAACTTAACCTAACTGGCCAAATTTTTCCGAACTTTTCGCACTAACAGGTCCCACGTCCGATATATACACTTAATTTTTCAAAAACTATCCGATACTAGAAAAATCATCTAAAAACTATATTAACTCATAAAAATTATCTGAAAAATTTTCCTACTAAAGAAAATGCAGAAAAGCATGCGATTAAATAAAATAAAACCTAGGAAAATGAAGAATTTACGGGTTCTCACAGAGGTTTTAGACATGCAAATAAAAACTGACCTGGAATCACAACTGCAAGGTGCGAGAAAGAAACAAGTTAGGAGAAGAAGAATTAGACCAACAAACCAATCTAGCTAGGGACTACAGCATATAGATTCACTCCAGCAAGATTACATCCCTGATCACCTAAGTAGTGACAATGGCTCATTAGATGAAGAAAATGATGAATTCAAAAGGAGATACAAGGACTTTGTCCTAGAGAAATTCCTCAAAGATCCCATGTTCGAGAATGGCATGAAGTTTGACTCTAGAGCACAATTCAAATATGCTATTATTGAGTATGGGATTAGATGGGTAAACCTATTTGAACCTACAAAATTGAACCCACCAGGGTGAGGGCTAAGTGTAGGGAGCCATGTAAATGGTTTGTATTTGCTTCAATAGAGAAGGCTCTTGGTACAAAGGACTTGGTAGTAAAGACTATGCATGATGTCCATGAAACATGCAACCATGCATGGAAAATAAGAATATTACTGCCAAGTGGCCGTCTAACAGCTATGTAGAGAGAATAAGATCAAACAACAATCTGCCAACCAAAGAGCTAAGGCAAACAGTCCATGAAGACTAAAAGGCAGAAATCTCTAAGCATGTTGCAGCAAAGGCAAAGACACCAGCTATTGAGAAGATTAAGTGGTCATCTGAGTCACAATACAAGGAAATATGGTAGTATTATGAAAAGATTAAAATGACTCATCCTAGCAGTACAATGGAGGTTATGTTCACTCCATTTAGAGAACTTGGATGTAATCCAAAGTTCATGAGGATGTACTGCTGTCTTGGCCCACTGAAGAAAGGCTTTAAAGATGGATGTAGACCTATTTTATGTTTGGATGGGTGTCATAGTAAAGGTAGATATCCAAGCCAACTACTAATTGCTATTACAGTGGACCCCAACAATGGCTATTGGCCAATTGCATGGGCAACTGTTGAGAGGGAGGCTACGGAGCAATGGAGATGGTTCTTAACCCTCTTGAGTGGCAACCTAGAGATAGAAAATCAGGGACATTATACTTTTATGTCTAACCAATAGAAGGTAAAAGTACAAAACAACTAAAATGTTGTGAAATTTCTTGGATATTTAACTTATACCTGCTTTTGATAGGGACTGGATGGGGCACTTGCTGAGGTTCTCCTAAATTTTGAACACAAATTCTATGTTCAACACATGTAGATAAATTTCAAGAAGAAAAATCCAGGATTAGGCTTGAAGGACATATTGTGGAATATAGCAAGTTGCACAACAGTTGAACAAAGCCATGGATATGGTTGAAAAATATGACAAAGAAGCATATGCGTGGCTGAAAAAGGTAACACACCCTAGTCATTGGTGTGAGGCCTTTTTTTCCAGACATACACAGTGTGATATATTCGTTAATAACTTGTGTGAATCATTTAATGGCCATATTTTAGAGGCTAGGGACCAACCTTTTAATTCTATGATGGAGACCATTAGAGAATACCTAATGGAAATGATCCAAAAGAGAAGGGCAGCAATGGAAAAATACAAGTTAGATGGTGGACAACTCATTGGGGATATTGTGGAAGAAAAGGTCAAACGTGCAGCACAATGGGAGATAACATGGAATGCAAAAACAGGTTATTAAGTAAAAGGGCTACGGGGAGCCCAATTTGCAATCGATCTTGAGAAGAATGAGTGCACATGCAATTTGTGGGCCTTGAGTGGCATTCCATGTTGCCATGCAATTACTGCTCTATATAAAGCTAATAAGGACACACACAAGATGTTGGCTGACTGCTATCACAGGGAGCTTTTATTTACCATCTATGATAGCATGTTGCAGCCTATTAATAGAGACATTCAATGGCCACAATCAAATATGCTGGAGTTGGACCCACCAGCAAGTGCCACTCAACCTGGCAGGCTAAAGAAAGCTAGGAGGAGAGATGTTACAGAAGGAAAAGATCGGGGCAAAAGGTTGCAAAGAAGGATTGTTATCCATTGTAAAAAGTGTGAAGGGATTGGAGATAATGCTGCAACTTGCAAGAATCCTCCTAAGTCATCTGGTGTACAACAAGTTTCTCAACAACCAGCAGCTACTAAACAACCATGTAATCATTAGCAATAAGCTCCAACAAAAAGGCGTGTGAGTTTGCATTTCATGCTAACTTCCTTTGTTTCTGAAAATTTTCTGTGATCTGAAATCTTATCCTTAATGTGTAGGTAAGCAATAACTAGGGACAAAGAAAGTAGCAAAAAACTTAACAGTAGCCAACACATCAGCCTCAGTCCCAGTAATCCATCACAAGATTACCAGTTCATAGGCAGAAGAGAAGTACATCAAAAAGGCCATTGACTGATGCAGAGAAAAGTTTTATTAATCTCAACTATGCTTACTTGGGTAAAGATCCACCCTTCAATGTTGGAAACTAGCAGGGAAGAGGTGGAGGAAGAGGAAGAGGCGGAGGAAGAGGAAGATCTGCTAGATTTGGAACAAGTTCTTGGCAGATTCCATCATCTTAGTCACTAGGCCTGGCAAAAGGGAAGGCCTACTATTTTTGTGATGATTTTGTTGACTATAAATGGATGTAACTAGAAACTTTGCTAAACTCATAGATTTTTTGGTTGTCTTTTGTGGGATTATCAAAGCATGTTAGTGTGCTTGGTATCTAACAATACGGGCACAAGTCACTGCTTTTTGGACATTTGCTTGTTTCCTATGAAAATGATTCTTCTATGTATTTAGAGACAATGTGCACTATAAGTTCCTTTTGCTAATTATATTCTAATGTTATGCAGTTGCTATCTTATATTTGTATAGTTTGGTATAGCAGTTTTTGTTGACTACTCAAATCAAATACATCCAACAAAGCCCATGAGATAGGAATTGGGATAAATAATTCTTATCACATTACTTGGGTAAAAAAACAGTTATGATTGATTGGGTTCCACCACACTTTCACACTAATCAAACATGCTACAAAGACTAGTAGAACTAAAGAATACAATATACTTCTCCCTAATCCTCCACATCATACACCATACATCCATTTGCTCCATCCATTTTCCTCAAAACTAGTAGTATCGATGGCTGCAAATCACAGTTACATATTACCCTTCATGTGTCACCTTCAATTCGCATCATCCCATTATATTTACCCCCAATTTGCAGCATCCCAGCAAAGACTCCACTTCTTTGTTTTCTCTATAAGCATCATTATTACAGCAAGCAACCAACTCACCACAAGTACCCTTACAAGAAACTTATTCAACCATTTCTGCCACCATAGCTACTCGTTTGTTTCTCTTAATTTTGTCTTCAATTTAGCAGCTTTTGCCTCAGATCTTGATGCTGCAGCTTCAAATTCCTCTCTTCGCTTTTCTATTGCATTGATCCTCCTTAGAAGTTAGATATCAACTCAATAGAACGGTGGCACATCTCCTCGTCAATCCAATCCCAATACCCACAGTCTCCAACTTCTTGTGAGCAGAAGGCATACCTTCTCCCTGGGTTTCTATCAGTCCACGAAGTAATCATCTTTGTGACTTTACCGCAGGGACAAATAAGAAATGGAGGGCTCCGATATTTCCACATTCTTGCTTGTTTCGTGGCACACTTCTCTCCCTTCCCCTTGTAATTCATGTGTTGAGATCTATTAGGGATTTGGGTTAAGAAAAGGGAAGAAAATGGAGGATTCATTCACTTTTTACTTATTTTTGTGCGAACAAAAAGGCCTATCTATAAAGCATACCACCATTCGTGTGATTTGATTTTTTGGTTGCAAAACCGGATAAACTAGCCAAAAGGCCCATGGATTCACAATTTTGCAAGTTCGAGGGCTAAAAGTTGACTACTAATAGTTTGAGGGTTGAGTTTTACCTAAACTAAAAATTCAATGGCCAAATGGGTAATTTTCCCATTCATTAATATAGTGTACTTAATTTCCTTAAAGAATTGTAAATTATAACTACTAAATTGTAACATTCATGTTATATTGTTTCTATTTTTCACAATATTTGCATATTGATATTACCTTATTGTAAAATAGAAATATTCATGTTTTCCTCATTAGAATTGTATCTTTTCTGAAGAAATATGAGAGTAGTATATTAATTATATGCGACAAGATTAGCATTACCATATAATAGGTAGAAACTTTCCAAGTTTAAGTGATACATTTGTATATTTATGTTGAAATTAAAATGTTATAATGGAAAATTTTTATATTTTATTTCAATATTTGAATATATTTCCAATTTCAAGTAGTATATTATAGTTCTTGTATGTTTATATTAGGTAGGATTAGTATATTTAATTATTATATGATGGGTAAGAATTTTCCAAATCAAAGTGATACATTTATGGTAGTGTCTATTCAAATGTTGAAAAGAATTTATTATGAATAAAATAGTTAAAAATTCTGGAAAAAGAGAATGAGGAGTTGGAGGCTCAATGGGAGATTTAGGCTGAAAAGTCATCTTCAAATATACATACATACATACATACATACATACATACATATATATATATGCATGCATATATATATAAAGAAGCCTTCCCTAATTCCCTTGGTCTTTTAGTATCTTAACAAAAATAAGTTTGGCCATTTAATACCTATAAAAAAAAGTTAAGGAAACATCTTTGCAATTGATTAATTGTACTGAAAATATCTAAGAACATATGAATGGTTTGAAGATTAAATTAAGGAAAAATATAAATGATTAATGATTTGAAACAAAAAAATTATAGAAATTTTCCTGCTTCTCATGATATAAACACCACATATGATAACTATTAGGTTGGCCTAATATCCAGGGGAGGATCCTTAGAGTTTGCCCCACTGTTAGATTCAAGATTCAAATCATAGACCTAAAAGTTAGAAATAGGAAGGGTGTAGGGAGGTGTGGGAGTAAAAAAGTTAAAAAAAAAACACCGCATGTGATTTTAGGGGAAGAAAAACATATCATGGCAAACCCAAATATTTTTCATTTATGTGCTGTTTCTAGCAAAATGTCTTATTCTACTAAGAAACTTGCTCCACCGTAATGCAGGTATGTTTTTCAATTTCTCTCTCTCACTCTATGGACTCTATGGATGAGATATATTTTGTATTAATTTCAAAGTCTTTTAATGATTTATCAAAATTGACCACAAACAACTATATATGTGTTAATATCTTTTTAACTTACATAATCAAATTAAGTATTTTATATGTTTCTTATCCAATAACAAGCCATGTATTTCTTTTCGTTTTTCTTTTATTATAACATTTAATCTTTTATTCTTTGAATTCTCAAGAGTAAATATAGGAAAATGTTTTATCAATTATGTATTAAACTCTTAAGTCAAACAATAGTGCTTTACAAAATCAAGTGCTAATAATCATAAGGCAATCACATAATTTAGATCAATGTGTTATCATTAAAAAAAAATCAATTTATCAATAGGCCAAAAATATGGTCTCAATTTTTCCTTTTTATCATGATTATACGTATGGTGACCTTTACTTTATTTTTTATATTCATGTTAGTCAATTAGTTTTTTTTTAACTCTACTATCTTTAGTTGGAATAGAGAAATTAGCTCCATGTCCTTTTTTAGCAAGTTCTAAAACAACCATACAATCCTAATTATTCTTATAATTGTTTAGTATTTTCTTTTCATCAGTATATATTTTTGGCATGTTTTTTTTCTTTTTCTCTCTTTTATGTTTGACACTATTATAACTATATTAGGTTCTTATTAGAATATGGCCAATACAATACTCTTCGAATGAGGGTAAGATTTAAGATGAACAACTTTTATTGACACAGTTTTATTTCTTAAATAAACAAGGATGCATTTGGATGGTTAGTTTGGAAAGTGCCTTAGGAATTCTTTAAAAAAAAATTGAATGCTATTTCTAACAAATTCCAAAGATGGCAAATTTTTTGTGGAATATAGACCCAAATTTCAATTTTTCCCATAGATCACAATTTTCATCTTAGATTGGCCAAAACTATTTGATAAGTGGTCCAATGAGTGGTGAATAGGGAAAGGTGGTATTGGGAGGTGGAAGGAAGATAATTTGTAAGATGGGGGCGAGATAATGATAGATAAGATTACAATGGCAAATAGGAGAAAAGATTTTTTATTGGGAGAGGGAGGATATGTGTCTTGCAGGGTAGGAAAAAGAAAAAGATTGCAGGGATAGGGAAGATTAGGTATGTTAGGCAAGAAGAGGGTAGTAAATGAAGGAAAATAGTATCTCAGAGAGAGAGAGAGAGAGAGAGAGAGAATGAAGGAGGCAAGGTTGCTGAATAAGGAGAGTGTGGTAAAAAGGAGAAGAATAGCAAGAAAGATGTGATTACATGGTAGAAGAGGTAGTAGAGAGGGGAACGAGGAGAATGGTAGTGATGTGTGTGTTTGATATATTTTTTAGACCTTATTTGGGTTTTTTTTTTCCATTTAATTTTTGTGAGTGTGGTGAAATGAAGGGGAAGAATAGTAGAAAAGGTGTGGTTGCACGGTCGAATGAGGAGGATGTAGTGATGTCTGTGTTTGGTATATCTTTTAGACTTTATTTGGGTATTTTTTCCATTTAATTTTTGTAATCTTTTAATCTTTTTTATAGATGATGTGGTTATTTGAAAAAAAAAAATTTGTCATCTAATAATGCAACTAGAATTAGATTTTTTTTTATTTGTTATCCATGGAATCATAGATAGTTTAAAAATATGCAAAATTCTCAGAGCACAATATAATGAAAGAAAAAAAAATTTTGATGGGAGAAATTTTTATAAGCAATTATAAGAATATATGACAATTAAACACAATACTCAAGCAATTTCAAAGTTTTCTTTCAAGTTCATGAGTGGAGTTTTTTCCTTTGCTTTTATTTAAAATAATACATTTTGGTAAAAGCTAACACCATCTTGAACTTTCAGCTTTTTCTTTTCAAATAACTTGTTTAAATAAAAATAATTTTACTAGTTTAATTTGAAATGTTAATCTGTATGTTGAATTTCTTTTTGAATATTGATGACATCTTCTTAAGGGTATAATAATAGCTCCACTGGGACTTATGTCCCTGCTCCGCCAATGTTCTCAAACTATTTAAACTTTGCAATTGTCAAGCTCTTTTCCATTTGCATCAGTGAAATACATTCGTTTCTTTCCTTGTTTACTACATTAGCTTCATTGCTGGAATACCACTTAACGGGTTCGCCTTTTTCCTTTTTTTTTTTTGTTTCTTTTTCAACCTTAATTGCTTAGTTCATTATCATATGGGATATGCAAGGACATTTGTGGAATGTACAAACTCATTAGCAATTTGTGTGGATGTTCTATCGCATAATTTCTAACATAAGCTAAATTAGTTACAAACCAAGTTAAACTAAATGGTGCAAAAGTGACATTTAAGAGGCAAGTGCAATTTTTAAAATTTTAGAGGTGCAAAGTAAAATTGTCAAGAACATTAGAGAAGGTTTTTTAAGATTAAATGGAGATCCTGTTGTGCTTCATTCAATATAAACAGTTAGATAATTATATTAAATAAAAAGTTTGACTATATTGTAATAACCCTTTAATACACCGAATTGTGACAACAAAAGTCAAAGACATATTCTCAAAAAATACCTAAAAAACATGAAAGCGTTGCATGCCCTATGAACACTATGTGATGAAATACACCTTGTCTAGTATGTAGTATATAAGCTTATGGCCAACCACCATTATTGGGTGACTGGTTATTAATAATAGTGAAGCACATAACTACGCCAAGTAATGCAAGTGGAATATCTCCAGAAAACAACAAGGTATTGCACAGTCAAGATATGCCATGTGGCCATACCAAGAGGCATATCAATAACAACCAGGTTCCATATCAAGCAAAGACGGAGATAAACCATCGCTAGAGTAGTTAACCACATGTTAAGGGTTTAAACTTTACTTTCTATCACTTTGTCATTAATGTAGCTTCTTTAGATTCATATGGGTGTATAGTGCACAAATATTATATGATAATGGTTCATTACCCGTTGGTTCCCCTTGACCCAATTGGATCACCCCTCTAGAATATGCTAGAATAGGGATAGGAGTAGAAATAGAGTAAGATGGGGTCCCTGTCGGTTCCCCTTGACCCAAACGAAGATACAATAGGGCGGCGAAACTCTTGTTAACATTTTCACCTATAATTGGTAAACTCTAAGCTTTCTTTTTGCATAATTGTTAATGCGCAAATTAGGCAGTTTATTTGTTAATATTTTCCCCTTTATTTTGACCAAATGTTGTGATAATTTGCTAGATTCTACTTATATTTGAATTTTTGTGTGATTTCTAGGAACTTCAAGTCAATTGAGGCAGAAAAGGAGAAATTGAAGCCTAATTGAGGAAATTCCATTAAGAAAATCTTGATACAAGTTTCTTAGTTGATACTTGAAAACCGCTACATCAGGGATGATAGGGTGTTGATGATTGTTACTGCATCAAGTTAACAAGCGTTTTGGGCTTTTACTTTTGGTTAGTTTATAGCAAAGAACAGTACAACTGATGCAGTAGAAAGCCCACATCCCATTGAGCTTCAATTGCACACGAGGCCCATTTTTGGAAAAAAAAAGAAAGAAATGCTAAAGAAGCCCTGGGGGGACGCTAGGTAAAACAAGACCTCTGGTTCAACTGAAGGGGATTAGAAAAAAGAAAAAAGAGAAAACGGCAGGGGAGAAGACTCTGAAAATCAACGCAGGCCATTCTGTTCCGTTCCGTTTTTCCTTCCTTTTCCCAATTTATTTTCCTTTTTCAATTAAGAACTCGAGTAGTACTTTTGGCTGCAATTCAACTATAAGGAGTGGCTAATTTCTTCATCGAGTCAGAGGTTAAATCGAAGCTTTGGTTCGACAAAACTGTGAGATCGAATTGATTTGCCTACGTTCTTTAATTTGCAAGTATTTATATATTTCCTGTTCACTTATGCATATGATTATTTCTTGCAATTAAATACTTGATCACTGTTTAATTGTGTGAGTAATTAACAGCCATCTAAGAGTGCTCAATCCGTAATTGTTGGGTAATTTTAGTGCATGTGGCAAGTGACATGATTCAATTGTAGTAGAAACTTTTGAATTGTTGTTGCGGAAATATATGATATAGCCTAAATAAACCGAGCGTATGTGTTTGTTGGTTATAATTGGTGGCCAGTCTAATGATTAATGCTGTCAATAGGTTAAATCCTAAGAGCGTGTTTAGGACTGCTTAATTGGCTAGGGCAATAACCACAGAGCTTGTTGTGGTTATCGAATCAGGAAGGTTAGGCAGGTTGTCAGAACTTGTTGACAATCATAACCAGTTTATTTGTAAATGAAAGATTTTATCTATGCATCTGTGATCAATGATTCGAACCATTAGTGGAGATTATACCTTTGACTAGAGATTTTTCTTCCGTTAACTTACTTTATATTTATTGTTATTTATTTTATCTGCGATTGTCTTATTTTTAATTTGAGCAATTAAATTAGGTAGTTTCATATCAATCCCCCCATTTTTATTTAATGTTACATTCATTCAAAATAAATTCCCAAGTCCCTGTGGATTCGACCCTGCTCACTGCTATATTCGAATTTTATCTTTCACGTAATTAAGATACTTTGGTAGATCGGATCAAACAAACTCTGGCACCAGGGTGAAGCTAGTAACCCATTGCACAGCCTAAGTCCCTGCTCCAGTACCATATTGGACTTAATTCGTGACTTAAGAGTAGGAATTTTATTTTTGCTGGTTTGACACCCACCAAATTTTGGCGCCGTTGCCGGGGACTTGGTGTCAAAATAAATTTATTTTCTTTGAATTTTATTTTCTTTATTTATTTTTATTTTTATTTTTATTGTTACTGGTTTATGCCTAGATCTTCTCATACAGGTGAACTGCAATATAATCCTGAGATAGAGAAGACTGCTCGTGCATTGAGAAAAGCAACAAGAGAACGAGCAGAGGCATCCTCCTCATCTACTGGACATAATTCAGTAGTAGATTTTGTGGATTCATTTAGTGAGACGGAAGAGATAAGTAGCACCATGGCTAATGAACGGACATTGAGAGAATTGGCTGCACCAGATTTAAATCAACAGCCTCTATGCATTACTTATCCTACATTAGAGGTTGCATTTGAGTTAAAATCTGGACTAATCCATTTACTTCCTTCTTTTCATGGCTTACCAGGTGAAGATCCTCACAAGCATCTCAAAGAATTCCATGTGGTTTGCTCGACAATGAAACCCCAGGGAGTCACAGAGGAGCAAATTAAATTAAGAGCCTTTCCATTTTCCTTAGCCGATAAAGCTAAGGATTGGCTCTATTATCTGCCCTCTGGGTCAATATCCACATGGACAGACATGAAGAAGCATTTCCTAGAAAAATTCTTTCCTGCATCCCGAGCTGCAAGCATTAGGAAAGACATCTGTGGAATTCGACAATTCAATGGAGAGACTCTACATGAATATTGGGAAAGATTCAAGCAACTATGTGCTAGTTGTCCTCATCATCAAATTCCTGACCAACTCCTCATCCAGTATTTTTATGAGGGTCTGTCCCAAACTGACAGAAGAATTATTGATGCTGCCAGTGAGGGCTCCTTAGTGAATAAAACACCCACGGAGGCAAGAAGTTTGATATCGAGTATGGCTGCTAATGCTCAACAATTTGGAGACAGGCAGGATAACACAACTCGTAGAGTCAATGAGGTAAGTAATTCTTCAATAGAGCAAAGATTAGATTGTCTAACTTCTTTGGTTGAAAAGTTAGCTATAGGACAAATGCAGCAATTGAAAACATGTGGAATCTGCTATGGTTCGAGTCATCCAACAGATATGTGCCCCACACTCCAAGATGATTCGACTGAGCAGGCTAATGTAGTTGGATTTTCGAGACCACCTCAGAGGCGGTATGATCTCTATGCAAACACCTATAATCCAGGATGGAGGGATCATCCTAATTTTAGTTATGCAGCAAGGCCACCAGGATTTCCACAACAGCCACAATATCAACCTAGACCTCAACTTTCACAGCAACAACCTGCTCCTAAATCAGGTATGTCACTTGAGGATATTGTGAAATCTTTGGCTACTAACACTCAACAATTTCAACAGGAGACGAAAACTAGCATTCATAATTTGGAGAATCAAATGAGCCAGTTAGCTTCCACAGTCAATAGATTAGAGTCCCAATTATCTGGAAAGCTACCCTCACAGACAATTGTCAACCCCAAGCAAAATGCCAGTGCCGTCACATTAAGAAGTGGCAAAGAGTTGCCTGAGCCGAGCAAGAGAATTTCTGAACAAGCAATTGAGGAAGAGCTCGAAAAAGAGGGGAATGTGTCTCAACCTAGGGCCTTGGAACAACCAGATTTTGGAGAAAAATCAACACAAGTGGTTACACCTCCGCCTCCATTTCCTAGTCGACTGGCAAAGTCCAAAAAGCAAGAGCAAGAACAGGAGATTTTGGACACTTTTCGAAAAGTTGAGGTAAATATCCCTCTTTTAGATGCAATTAAGCAAATTCCTAGATATGCTAAATTTTTGAAGGAGTTATGCACTGGTAAGAAAAAGTTGAAAGGAAACGAGAAAGTGCATATGGGAGAAAATGTCTCGGCAGTTCTGCAGAAAAAATTGCCTCCTAAATGCAAGGACCCGGGTATGTTTACTGTCCCTTGTAAAATAGGCAATATTAAAATTGAAAAAGCTATGTTGGATTTGGGTGCTTCGATAAATGTTATGCCTCGTTCTATTTATAATTTGATGAACTTTGGGCCTTTAAAAGAGACGGGCGTAATAATTCAACTGGCTGATCGATCAAATGCCTATCCTGATGGAGTTTTGGAGGATATTTTAGTGCAAATTGATAATTTGATTTTTCCTGCAGATTTTTATGTGCTTGATATGGAGGATGATAATTCTAATTCATCTCCAATACTGTTAGGGAGACCATTTTTGAAAACTGCTAGAACAAAAATTGATGTTTTCACTGGCACATTGACTATGGAATTTGATGGTGATGTTATTAAATTTAGTATTTATGATGCCATGAAATATCCTGGTGAATCTCATTCAGTTTTTGTTATAGATGTAATTGATTCTTTGGCGCAGTAAAATTTTGAATTTAATAATGACGATGCGTTGAAGGTTGCTATTTCTACTGGTCTCTGTCAGGAAAATTTGTAAAAGATAAAAGGGAAGTTTGTTTTTCCTTTTGAATTGCAGGAAGTTATTTTTTAATTGAATTCTCTTTGTCCAGAATTTTCCAATGTGTCTTACTTGGAATTACCTTTGTCTCATTCACAGCTTTTGCCATCTATTGTGCAAGCCCCGAATGTGGAATTAAAGCAGTTACCGTATAATTTAAAGTATGCATTCTTGGGAGATGGAGATACACTCCCAGTAATAATTTCTAGTAAATTGACTGCTTTAGAGGAAGAAAAACTAATTCGGGTGTTGAAGGACCACAAGGAGGCAATAGGATGGACAGTGGCTGACATAAAAGGATTAAGTCCAGCCACTTGCATGCATCGCATCTTGTTAGAAGATGGTGCTAAGCCTTCGAGAGAGGCTCAAAGGATATTGAACCCACCAATGATGGAGGTAGTGAAGAAAGAAGTTTTAAAACTTCTTGACACAGGTATAATCTATCCCATTTCGGATAGTAAGTGGGTAAGTCCTGTTCAAGTAGTTCCTAAAAAGGCAGAAATTACTGTTATTGAAAATCCTAAAGGTGAGTTAGTGCCCACTCGAGTTCAAAATGGGTGGAGAGTTTGTACCGATTTTAGAAAATTAAATGCATTAACTCGTAAAGATCATTTTCCATTGCCTTTTATTGATCAGATATTGGAAAGGTTGGCAGGAAAATCTCATTATTGTTGTCTTGATGGTTTTTCAGGTTTTCTACAAATTCCAGTGGCGCCTGAAGATCAAGAGAAAACCACATTTACTTGCCCTTTTGGTACATTTGCCTATAGACGAATGCCTTTTGGTCTTTGTAATGCCCCTGCTACATTCCAAAGGTGTATGGTTAGTATATTTTCTGATTATGTGGAGAATATCATAGAAGTGTTTATGGATGATTTTACTGTCTATGGTAATTCTTTTGATGAATGTTTAATTAACCTCACAAAAATTCTTAAAATGTGCATTGAGACTAATCTTGTCTTAAATTATGAGAAATGCCATTTTATGGTAGACCAATGCATAATTTTAGGCCATGTGGTATCTGCTAAAGGAATTGAGGTAGATAAGACTAAGGTAGAAATTATCAAATGTTTACCTTACCCCGCAAGTGTGTGGGAAGTTCGCTCTTTTCTTGGCCATGCAGGTTTTTATAGGCGTTTCATCAAAGATTTTTCAAAGATATCCCATCCTCTATGCAAATTACTTCAAAAGGATGTGGTATTTCATTTTGATGATAATTGCAAGAGTGCATTTGACATGCTCAAAGGATCATTGACTTCAGCACCAGTGGTTCGACCACCAAACTGGAGTCTTCCTTTCGAGATAATGTGTGATGCCGGCAATTTTGCTGTTGGTGCAGTACTCGGCCAGAAAGAGGGCAGAGCTTCTTATGTCATTTATTATGCCTCGAGGACCTTGGATGGTGCCCAATGCAATTATTCGACTACGGAAAAGGAGCTTTTAGCTATTGTTTTTGCTTTAGAAAAATTCCGTTCTTATTTACTTGGCACTAAAGTCATTATTTATTCTGACCATGCAGCTTTGAAATATTTGCTCAACAAGAAAGAGGCCAAACCACGACTTATAAGGTGGATTCTCCTACTCCAAGAATTTGATCTGGAAATTAAAGACAAAAGGGGTGCTGAAAATATGGTTGCTGATCACCTCAGTCGTTTGATCAATAGTGAAGGACCTGCTCCCTTGAAGGATAATTTTCCAGATGAGCATCTTTTTGTAGTTCAAAAGACAACTCCCTGGTATGCTGATTTAGTGAATTATCTTGTTACTAGAATGCTACCTAATGATTTGTCTAGAGCTCAAAAGGAAAAAATTAAAAGTGATGTTAAATATTATGTGTGGGATGAACCATACTTGTGGAAATATTGTTCTGACCAAATTATTCGCAGGTGTGTGTCTGAAGAAGAGGTTCCATCAATTTTATCTTTTTGTCACTCATATGCGTGTGGTGGACATTTTGGCCCTAAGCGAACTGCAAGAAAGGTTTTAGAGTGTGGTTTATTTTGGCCAACTTTGTTTAGTGATGCATACTTAGTTTGTAAATCATGTGCAAATTGTCAAAAGACAGGTAATTTAAGCCATAGAGATCAAATGCCTCTTACTCCCATACTGGTTTGTGAAATTTTCGATGTATGGGGTATAGATTTTATGGGTCCATTTCCTTCCTCTTTTGGTAATATGTATATATTACTTGCAGTTGATTATGTCTCAAAGTGGATAGAGCCTAAGGCAACTAGGACTGACAATGCTAAGGTTGTAGTTGATTTTATTAAATCTCATATTTTTGTCAGGTATGGCACGCCAAGAGCAATTATCAGTGACCGAGGGACACACTTCTGCAATCGAGTAATAGAAGCATTGTTGAAGAAATATGGCGTCACTCACCGGGTTTCTACGTCCTATCATCCGCAGACTAGTGGTCAAGCAGAAATCTCCAATAAAGAAATCAAGTCGATACTTGAAAAGACGGTGAATCCCAATAGAAAGGATTGGAGTTTGCGCTTAGATGAAGCACTTTGGGCTTACCGTACAGCTTTTAAGACCCCCATAGGTATGTCTCCTTACCGATTAATTTTTGGCAAACCTTGTCATCTACCTGTGGAATTGGAACATAGGGCATATTGGGCAGTTAAAAATTACAATATGCGGATGGATGAAGCTGGAGAACACAGGAAGTTGCAATTGCAAGAGTTGGAGGAAATCCGAAATGATGCATATGAGAGTTCTAGCATTTACAAGGAAAAGACAAAAGCATTTCATGATAAAACAATTTCGAGGAAAATTTTTTGTATTGGTCAAAAAGTACTTCTTTTTCACTCTAGACTTAAACTTTTTCCTGGTAAATTGCGTTCTCGTTGGATTGGACCTTTTATTGTGACTAATGTGTTTCCTCATGGTGCAGTACAAATTCAAAGTCTTCACACTGACAAGATTTTTAAGGTTAATGGTCATCGTCTCAAACCTTTTTATGAAGGATTTGAAGTTAATAATGTTGAGGAGGTGACCCTTGCAGTGCCTGAACTCTCTGATTGAAGCATTATTTTGTCTAGCCAAAGACATTAAAGAAAGGCGCTGCGTGGGAGGCAACCCAAGAGTTATTGTTTTTAGTAGTTTGATTGTGTTTGTTGATTTGTTAAAAGTGATTTACGTGATATAATTTCTTTGTGATAGGTAGGATCAAATAAAGCAGCAGCTGTTGGCCCTCGCCGAGATCAGCAGCGAACCTTCAACCATCAGCAGAATCTCCGAGCAGTCGGTCCTCGTACGGAGCAGATCCAACAGATGGATCGACGTTTGTCCCGCATGGGTCAGAACCTGGCAGCTTATTTCGAGCACCTTCGTTTCCAACCTCCTTTTCCACCGGAAACTTAGTATTTCTTCAGGGGAGTATTTCTTTCTTTCTACACTTTATTTTTATTTTTTCCTTGAGGACAAGGCAATGTTTAGGTGTGGGGGAGGGAGATCATGTTGATTTTAATTTCTAGTTTGGTTTTCTTTCAAAAAAAATGAAAAAGAGAAAAAATTTTAAGTATTTTTGGTCAGTTTTTGAGTTAATTCGTCTAGTTTCTGATTTTTCAAGACTTTTTGAGATTCGTATTGATTCAGTCAAGGTGGAAGTGTGAATGGTATTCTATTGCTAGTGCAAGTAATGTGTTTTCTTGACTATTGATTCAAATGAAGGGTGTTTAAAAATTTGACATATTTTCATTTTTTTTGTGAGCTTTTGGGTCTAATGAGCATTACATTTATAATTGCTCTATTTGCTTTGAATGAGTGATATCACACATGATTTGATATTCTAGAACTTGTTTTGTTATGCATGTCGAGACCATGTTTGAATTTGAGGCATTAATATGAGAAGGGCAATTAGGTTTAACCCCTTTTGACTTTCTAAAAGCCTACCTTGATCATATTTCACCTAGTTAACCAATCTGAGCCTTGACTGTTTCTTTGTCTGATACCCAAATTTGCACCCTAAGCCTTTTTATTTGAACTTTATTATTGAACCTTGAGTCAAAAGGATGCCTGAGTTTTATTGCGTGAAAATTATCAAGTATTGCTACAAGGATTTGGCAGTTGTGTTTATCTTTCAAGTTTAGTTATGTTTTGCTGCACAAAAACAAAAACAAAAACAAAAAGACAAAAACAAAAAAAACAAAAAAAAACAAAAAAAAACAAAAAAAATATGGAAGTGTCCTTGTAGTAGTGTTGAGAAAGTTGGGTTGATGCCTGTGTGAAGGTTCTTATGTAGAGTTGGCTTCGATTGTTGATGTGCCTTGGAGTTAGGGGATTGAAAAAAAAAGGGCGATTCATTTCATGCAATGAGCTATTGGTATTTCTTTTGATATTATTAGCCTAAAGGTCCATTTTGTCTAACATTTAACCCAAGCCCCATTACATCCTTAATAAAAGACCCTTTGATTTTTGTATCAAGTTCATTAAAGTGGTGGAGATTTGATATATTAGCAAGCATATGGTAAAATCATTCTATGTTGTTGATTTGAGTGATATAAACATCCTTTCCATATTTTGAGTGGTTGAGTGTATACACTGCTATCCATGTGAGGTTTATCAAGTTTTTAACATCCTTATTTTGGTGAAATTGTTGAGAAGATGTGACACTTGTGCAAGTTTATGGAGCTGTAGACACCAAATTTTTAGAATAATTTTATTTACTATTTTTAATTATTTTTATTTGTCGTGTTAGTTTTATTCACTTTTTAGTTTTTAGTTTTTTAGTTTTTTATTTTATTATTTTATTTTTAAGTTTTAACATAGAATTTCTTGAAAAGAAAAGAAAAGCATTCAAAAAATATGCTTTAGTTGTTTTTGACTTAAATTCATTGGTATTAAAAAAAAAAAAAAAAAAAAAGAGGAAACAAGCTCATACACCTTAAGTTGCATAGGATCCTAGCCATCTCTCCGTATCTCATTTCAAGCACAAATATGCACACGAGTACAGGAAATTTTGCAGCGGCAATATGGATTCCATTTACACCCCTTGGCTCGCATTTTTCTTTTCCGTTAGAGCCCCTCAGTACGACAGACAAATCTTCCTCTAATTCTTATCCCAAATCCATCATCCAAAGGCTCCGGATAATGACCATAAATGCAGAAAAACCAGCACCATAAGATGTAGGTTTAGGTGTCTTTAGAGATATAAAAAGGAGTAGCGGGCAAGAGGCAGAGGTAGAGAGGTTCTGGGACGACTAAGAAAAGAAAAACCAGAGAGGAAGAAATGACGGCTGGTTGAGCGAGAGCTAGGGGGCAACGGGCTGGGGTTGTTCACGGCTGGAAAACAGAGAGGAGAGTTCCGTGGCTAGAGAGAAAGAGCGAGAGAGATAGAAGGAGCTGGGGTTTAACAGAGAAAAGGGGAGGTTTTGGGTAACAACGGCTGAGAGGGACTGACGGTAGGGAGAGAAGGAGCGAGTAAAGGAAAGAAAACAGCAAAAGAGAGCGACCGAGAGAGAGGCCAGAGGACGGCTGCCTAGCAAAAGGGAAGCAAAAAACAAAAATGGAGAGAGTTTTTGAGAGTTGACGGCAGTAGAGGAAAAAAGAGCTACGAGGGTTCTGGGGAGAGAGCTTTTGGTGACGGCTGGGGAACGGCTGATGGAGGTGGGACGGCTGGAAAAAAGGCAGTTTTGAGGGAGTAGCTAGAAAAGAGAGAACGAGAGAGAGAGCTGGGAGGAGGGCTTCGGCTGGAAATCAGAAAAGGAAAAGGAAGGATCTTCGGTTGGCATCGCCTGCATCAGCGCTGGAGTCTCTTGCAACCCAGTTCGTGGATTTAAATTGCCAGAGCCGTGCGATTTCCAGGAGCCTCTACTGTTTCGTTTAGCAGCCTAGGTGCTTTCAGGTAGTCATGGATCCTTTTCAATCTTAGTTTGACAAAATTTTCTTCCTTTCCTAAGTGTTGTCGATGCTTGAGGACGAGGACTGTAAATCATCCTTCTCTTTCTTTAGTCGTCGAAGTTGTGACCTGTTTGTCGTTCTTGTTTTTGTTTGTCGCTTGACTGAGGATGCCATGAACTTGTTTGCTATCAAAGCTGTGTTAGAATCTTCTTGTTGCAAACTTAGGAACCAAAAAGCTGTTAGCTTTCGTGCTTTCTTTCCCTTGTGAAACTGAATGAGTGTGGTTCGTGAGTTGCAAGTGTCGTTCTTAGTATCTTGTTTGTTCACATGATTTGGGTCTTAGGCTGTTTTCTTGAAGTTTTAGGTTTAAAGTTGGCAGATGTTCATACGCCTTTATACTGCCGAACTTCAGTTGGGATTGGATGATTCCGTTCCATTTTCCCTGCTGCATTTCATGTTGCACTGCTGTATTTAATCTTCCCTCTCCCCTTCGTCCCAAGTTTTTGTGCTGGAGTGAGTTAGGAGTTGTATTAAGTCCCTTTTAGTTCATTACATTGAAGCTTAGAGTAGCCGAGAGTTACCCTTGATCATGTTGCAGCTGTGCGAACAGCTTCCTTTTTCTCTCGAGCTGCTGAAGTTTGTTTTTTTTGGTTTGTTTTTTTTTCTGTTTTGGGTCTGATATCTTGAAGGGCTAGAGTTCAGGTTCTGACGAATATTCAGGGCATTTAGATTGTGTTGCTTTGCTGCATTTTCATGTTCAGAGACCTTGTTGAACCTTCCCGCTCCCCTTTGTCCCAGATTCATGTGTATAAATAAGTCATGGCATGTTTTGAGTCATTTTGTTTTTTCGTTGTTTCTAGTTAAAGGTATTAGCATCAATTTGAGCAACTAAAAATGTTGCAGCAATGCTGATAGCTCGCGTTTAATTGTTGTAAAGTGAAGTATGAACAGGCTTTTCTTTTTCTTTTGATTGCCGAGAGTCTCAATTGCAGAAATTCTTGCTGCATTTTTCTTGTGTGAGTGCATGTTTCTTGTTCCCATTGATTGGATTCTATCGGATGGGATGAAGGGAGTACTCAGCTACCTTTGGTTAATGATGTTGGAAGATGTATGTAATTTTGGTAACTAAATGCTGGGTTAGTTTGCAATCTTTCCTTTGTGTTAAGATGAGCTGCAAAGTTGCAGCAAACATGTTTTTTGCTTGTTGACTGTTTTTGGACTGTTTGAACATTTCTTCAAGACTTGCATAATTGTTTCTTTTAAATTTTGTTTGAATTAGGATGTGGAATATATGTGTTTTGTTGCTTAAGTTAAATTTTGAAGTCTAGATGACAAGTTTTGAATCAAAGTTTTCCTTGTTTGAATTGAAATGGTAACAGGTTGGTATTGCAGAAGCATATGTTTCGTAGGTTTGCATGGGTTGCATGAAAAAGTTCACAAAAATTGCACTTTGACCCCCCAAGTTCCCCTTTGTTTCACTATGACCCAATCAATTGAATAATTTCATCAATTTGATCCTTCGCAGTTTTGATTTTTGCAACTTCATTGCTTGTTTGCTTTAATTAATTACCATAGTTTGTTTAATTGCATTTAATTCGTGACTTTAGGGGCTTTATGATCAAGTGAGCTTTGTTTTGCACATTTCTTTTAATTTTTCTTAATTAAAGTGGTACCTTGACCTTTTTATTGTTTTGAAGCCATTTTTCCTTCATTTGATCACCATTGCAAGGGAGGTACACTCTATCCCTTATTTTGACCTTATCTGACCCTATGTGATCCAATGTGCTAAGTGAAAATTGCATGTCTACTTTGCTTTCCTTGCTTTTCCTTAATTCCTTTCATTTATTTCATTTACTTTTGCTTTTTGTTAAGTTGTTCTTTTATTTATTTATGGGGTATGTGTACACCTCTTGGCTTGTAATAGATAGGGCTTGGAGAGCATTTTTGTCCATTTTCCCCTTCCCCTTTTTTGTTTTAGTTAGCAGAAATGTGATAGGTTCACTAGATTGATTGTTTGCTTTTGTTGCTACATGTTAATTTGCTTTATTAGGCTCTTGCATTTAGTCGAGCATGCTAAGTGTTATGTACTACGTGTTTATAGGTAATTGGCATGACTACTTGCTTTCTATAGTCATAGATGAATGAAATGGATGAATGCACGTCACCACACTAGTCCAACGCTAGTTGTGGCTCATTGTCCCGTTTTCCACTAGTCCAACGCTAGTGGGAAATCATAGATATGGGCTAGTCCAACGTTAGACCCTTAAGGATTCCCCTCGCTAGTTCATACTCGCATGTTTCACTACATTTCATGCATTTTTCTTAGTTTTTTAGCATTTAGCATGCCCCTCCAACCCTTTCCCTTTCATTTTAGGTTTTTGCATCTGCATGCTAGTTATAGGGTACATTTGCTTATGAGTCCCCTTTAGATAAGGGAAACGAGCGAGTGTGGCTACAAAATAGCCTTAGCACGCTAGTTCTTCCTTCTAATCAAAGGGAAAATTAAAGTCATGAAGTTAGGAGTCATTCCCGTACCCGATCTGATGCATTCCTATAGGTTCATACACTTTCATTCTCATCATGTCACTCCCTCACCCTCTTATCCACATTTTCTCACTACTTATACCCTTTTCAATACAAATGCCATGTTTACACATTTTTCTTCTTGTCACTTGTTTTTCTACCTCACAAATTGCACCCAATTGCACTTATATGTATCTACTATTATATTTTCATCAATTTGCACACAAACACCTTTATTTTTCCCAATTTGCACATATGCACTTGTCTTACATTCGCACAGATGCACGTTTTCTTACATTTTCACACTTGCACTCATATTTGAGTCTTCATTTGCATCATTCGCGACCTCTATGAGGACTTTCCTTATTGGCCACCACAAATCATGTGGTTGGGACCAAAAAGCCTCGTAAGAGACATTTTAGATTTAGGATTGCATTTCCTTTTCATATCCATTAGTCACATCCAACATGCAACGCATATTTTGGGTAGAAGAAATTAGGAAAAGAGGGGCTAAGTCACGCAACTAGCTTTGACTAGGGTAAGGGAGTGCCTTAGGCTTTGCCTTTGCCTTCTCCCTTATCAAATGTGACCCCCGATCCCTTTCTTTGGTTACGTAGACCTAAAAGTTCTTTAAAAAGGGTTTGTTTACTTTTCTTTCCAAAAATTACTTTTTGGGTGACTTGGTACACCCTAACTCTATACCAAGTGGCGACTCCATTTTTCATTCAAAAAACCCTTTTTGAACTTTGTTTGGCCAAATCGTCGCATTTTCAAGTCCCACGGCCTTTTATTTTCATTTTCACACACATTCACATACATATTCCACACATTTCACCACACACTCAAAAAGTGGGGCGCGACAGTTGGCGACTCCACTGGGGACTTCCTAAGTGGGTCCGAGCATTTGATTTGGCTATTCTTTTCCCTTTTCTACCCTTTTTATGCATAGCATTTGGATATTAGGGTTGCATTTTCCATTTTAGGACTTTTTGCCTCGCGCGCATATCAAACTATTCCCTCACTCACGTATGTATGATTGGTTGTTTGGATGTATGTTGTACTTGATTTCGCGCTTTACATTGCATTTGGGTGGGGGACATACCCTAGAGCCTCACGTTGGTTCTCGATCCCTCCCCTCCTAACGAGCACTAGCATACGTGCATACGCTTTAATTTTTCACCCCTCATTTATTTTTCTTTTAGTGGCTTGTCACGCCACTCCACCCTATTAGGATTTTTAGGCGACTCACTTGGACTTGTGATCGTGACACGATGTGTGCGTAGCACGATCCGAGGGGTCACTCAATCTTCCATTTTAAGCTTTGGGCTCATAGCCTTTAGCTTTTAGTCGAAGGTTGAGGATTTGCGATAGATTCACTCATGACATGTAGCCGTGACACGATGTGTGCGTAGCAATGTCTGGGGAATCGCTCGAGCCACCGACAAAGAACCCTTGGATTGATGACCCTTGGTTTCCAAATCTGAAGGCTCGGGGACCTAAAACCTATTGAGTCTAGATGTATTAGTTAGCCAATACCTCATGCATCCATGATAGCTTGCCTAGGGTAGAGTCTGCCTTACCTTATTAGGGACACTATTCAAGAGGGGAGGGGTCCAACCTTTTTTTTCCTTCTTATTGCTTTATTTCTTTGTACTGATTGCTTTATCTCGTTGCTACAATGTGTTACGTGTATTTATCTGGCTGAACTAACTTTTCTTGGTTTTGTGTCCCCATTGCATTCACAAATCCTGGCAAATAAGAGGTCTGGCATGACCTTCTTTTAGAACCTACCCTTGTAGATAAGTTATTGCACGTTTAAAGATTTTGGTATATTGCATTCATAGATTAATAATTGCATATTATTTTAGGCCTACCCTGACAAATAAAGGGTCCCTTAGGTCATATTTCATTTCAAACTGCATGTTTTACTGCTTTAATAAAATGGCATCATGCATAAACCCTAGAAAGGGAATGCCATTTAGGCGATCCCGTGCTAGGAATAAACCACCCCGTGTCTCGGATATATAATCCAATGAGACTTGCACGTTTATATTTTCTGTACCATCCAAAGGGGTAGTGCACAAGGTAAGGTGGGATCCGATCATTTTCATGGGGCGATCTTTGGAATATGAGCGTCTAACAATCACTTTTGGGCCACTTTATCAAAATTGGTAAAAATCCCTGGCGTAAAGGACATTAATTGGAACAAATTCACCAATATTTCCTCACTGATGAGACGATAAACTTATTGAGGCCAAATCTTGATTGTAGGAGGCTCATAGGCTAATGCATCGCAATGCATTTTTGAAACTACCAAAGGGGAGATAATTCCATCGATTTTTGAATAAACCATCAATTTCAATTCATTTGACCAATTTACCCTTTTTAGGGTGGTCCGGTCGATTTTGAATAAATCTTCAATTTCGTCTGATCCATTTGACAAATTTGCCTCGTTTTAGGGCAATTCGGTCGATTTTGAATAAATCATCATTTCACTTAATCAATTGATTTCATTCAATTCATTTGATTAGTTTAATTCATTTTTAGGGTTATCCATTCAATTTTCAATAAATAATCAAATTTCATTCAATGAATTTGACCATTTGACCCCTTTTGACACATCATGCGTCGATCAAAATGAGCAATTCATTCGGACTTTGTCCTCATTTTTTTTTAGGACGAATGTTTCTTCTCATTCCAAATTGGCCAAAATTTTCAAATCATTTTTCACTCAATCAATTGATCGGATTCATCAGGTATGGTATAGTGCCTACCCTAGAGGATCGTATTTTCATGCTAGGCCTATCCTTGGCATAAAAAGGGTTCCCCCATAGGACATGCATACCGATTTTTTATTCTTACTTACTGACTCTGGGCATTTTCCTTTTGTTTTCCCCCTTCCCCCCTGCATTCATAAAAATATTTCAATAAGGGGAAAATACCTTTCTATATCTGATAACAATTTTGATCTGTTAAAATTTGAAAATTACAAGTATTACTTGATTCTTAGGCAGGCCCTACAATGTGAATTTGAAAATTCATCTAAAAGCGCTCGTGTAAAACATGTAAAAGATTTCATTGTTCAAAGGGAGAAGGGGGCTATTAAGGGGGAAAAGTGTGTATACATGTGTAAAGGAGTTCTTTAGAATGTTTTTCATATATATTGCTTTTAAAATTTTTCAAACATTGGCAATAATGAAGCTTTTGTTCAGACAATTATTTGTGTACATTTCATTCTTTATTGAGCTCATTAAGAGATTTCATGATGAATTTTAAGAAATAAGACCGAATTGAGAGTTTTTTCAACCTCCAGCCTGAAATTTCGCAAGTGTATGCTTTCTAAAATCCTTGTGTACACTAGATTGGTGATCCGAGCTACACAATAAGAGTACTCAAAATTAAAAGAGGTCATTCAAAAGGCCCCATGAGATACCCTTTCTCCTTCACTTAACCCCAAAATAAAAATCAGTCACATTGATTGATAAGTTGCAAATTGGGGCAACTTTTGCTTGAAAATGTTCGCGGTGTCTAATCCGATTCAATCACATCTAAGTGAAAGCAAAAATGTGCATTATTCTTGTTTGTTTTGAAAATTTTGAATGATACTTCGAGCATTCTTTTCTCTACCTATACACATTTTATCATTTGCTCTCCCATTTGAGCCTTTGAAAGAATAATTTCGTTTCAAATAAGAGCCTTGATGATCACTACCCTACATTGAAAATTCTTAGATATCAAAAAGGGGAATGGATTTTCAATGACCATTTCGTTACTTTGGTTGTCATGAGGTGTAAGAATGATACTTTGGCCATCGTTTCTACAACCTAAACACCATTTATCCCTTGCATCCTCATTTGAGCTAAAATTGGTGGTTCTTTTCGAGTGCACATATGATCGCACCCCACATTGGGGAAGGAGATTGGGAAATTTTGAAAAAAAAGAGAAGGAAAAGGGGAAAGGGAACCGCGAATTGGGGAAATTTGATTCTACCTGGGTTTCAATTTTGAAAAGAAAAGAAAAGAGAAAAAGGACAAGTTCTGTCCGGCGGATCACTTATGTTTCATAGATATGAACGAGCAAGAGTCTTCCTCAGTCAGTTAATTCAGATACATGCAAGAAATTTCGCATTAATGAAAGTTTCCTTTCAGAGTTATTGTAAGGAATGGAATAAAAGTCAGGCCCTCTTCTTTTCCAATCAAACATTCTATCCCTAGTTATCCCTTTTGAGCCTTCAGAATAAAATACTTCATTTGGCAACCCCTGAGAATCGCAAACCCCACACTGGGGCAAGTTTGAGTTGAAAAAGAAGAAAAATTTCAAGAAGTGAAAAGTGATAATGCAACAAAATCAAAGCAAAAGAGAAAAGAGAACCTCAGTTCAAAAATAACTGGGGCAAATTTTGTGAAAGTTCACAGAATGGCAGAAAGCCGAAGAATCAAAAGAAAAATGAAAGAGAAAAGCCTCAAGTGCGCATAGACCGGGGCAAATTCTGATTTAGCCCTAAAATAGGGTTGGCGCGACAATGCGATCTCAGATTCTTCAAACCGCTTTTGAAATCCGCTTTCAAGCCTTAACTTTTCTAAGCACCCCACCTGACCCCATTACAAAAGCCGAAAGTCCTGACTTCTGTTCTTTGCAATGGCCCTGTCAAGAAAATTTCTGATGCCAGAAAATTTTAGCTGTATTTCTGAATTGCTTGGGTATGGGGTTGACACTACTCACCATGAGAAAACCCACCAGGTCTAGGAAAAGAAAAGGAAAGCGAAAAAAAAAAAAACAAAGCAAGAAAAAAAAATGCAAAAATCGACTCTGAAACCCCTGGTGAATGATGAGAAAAATGCAAACAAAGTCTGAGATCTTTGAGTTCAAAATAGGGGCAATTTTGGAAAAATGCGATCTTCGGTGCAATATCCTTGAAAGTTGTATTCTTTAGCTATCATTTTCAAGCCAAATTACAAGCTAATAAAGTCCATCGTTGACTTATTCCTTCATGACAACCCAAAGTGAGGATTATGCTCATAAAAAATCCATCGATCACTCATTATCATAAAGGTATAACCAGTTTTCACATGTTTATCTATCGTTTTTACCCATTTGCTGCAAACTTAAAGCTTATATGTTGACTAAGTTTTCTTAAGAAATAAGGGTGACAAACTCTTTGCTTTCACTAAGATGTGGAATTGAATGGATTAGATGCAATTTGGGCACAAAAATAAGACAAATCTTGACCTCCCATTTCCTTTAGCCACCTCAAAATCAGAAATAACGCCCACTTGATTGGTTCTGCAAGTGGTGACCCGTTACCCTAAGTACCAATGCCAAGGTAAGGAAGAAATCTTCTGTGATTTGGTTTTATTTCAAGACATTCATCATGAAATTTTCTTTTTGGAAACATAGTTTCTTACAGTGTTCAAATAAATGGAAAGTCATCCAAACAAGTTTTTGCAATTAAATGGCCCATACTGGGGCAATTTTTTGTTTATGAGATTTCGTGAGAATAAGCCCACACAGGGGCAAATATTTTTGTAGTCCAATTGAGGATTTCGTCCAAGAATCAAATAATGCACTTTTCAAATCAATCACGCTGCTCTTTTCATGGAAATTTGAGTGCATGTCATATTTTGGGTAAGCCCCCTGTGCAGGTCTTCATAGTTGAAATCGACGAAAGAGCATCTGGTGATGTGGAAGGCCGATGCCGAAGAAAGAGAAGAAAGAAGGGAAAAGGGCCCTACACTGGGGCAAATTATTTTTGAAAAAAGATTCTCTCGAAAAATCAGAAAAATTCAAAAGTCAGAAGTCAAAAATCAAGTTCAAATTTTTGTTTCTTGGAAAATCAAATTTAATTTCTTGTATCTTGACAAATCAAATCCAATTTCTTGACCAATTGGATGGCAGGACTGGGTCTTATCCCACTGACCATTCACAAAAATCACGTTGGGCCTGGATTTTGTGCCGCCAACTTCACAAACATCACGTTGGGCCTGGACTTGGTGCCGCCAACATCGCAAAGTTCACGTTGGGCCTGGACTTGGTGGTGCCGCCAACATCGCAAATCACGTTGGGCCTGGAGCACTTTTCAAGATTCGCCACACCCTGGAACATCACTTTATCACGTTGGGCCTGGATTTTGTGCCGGTTGGGCCTGGACTTGGTGCCGCCAACATCACTTCATCACGTTGGGCCTGGACTTGGTGCCGACGTTGGGCCTGGATTTTGTTCACAAACATCACGTTGGGCCTGGACTTCAACACGTTCACAACATCACTTATCACGTTGGGCCTGGATTTTGTGCCGCCAACTTCACAAACATCACGTTGGGCCTGGACTTGGTGCCGCCAACATCGCAAAGTTCACGTTGGGCCTGGACTTGATGCCGCCAACATCACTTTATCACGTTGGGTCTGGATTTTGTGCCGCCAACTTCACAAACATCACGTTGGGCCTGGACTTGGTGCCGCCAACATCGTAAAGTTCACGTTGGGCCTGGATTTTGTGCCGCCAACATCACAAAGTTCACGTTGGGTTTGGATTTTGTACCACCAACTAAGGCAGGCTCGGGTGTTATCCCACTGACCAATTCATCGCACTGGGGCAAAATTTTGGATAATTTTCCAAGTAAATCTTATGCAGTTTCTTCATACATGCCAGCATTTTATTTTTGCATTGCCACTAGCCGTTGGGTCAGTCCCACTAGTGCGCATTTGTTTTATTTTGCCGCTAGCCGTTGGGTCAGTCCCACTAGCGTGCCTTCCATTTCCATTGCCACTAGTGCGCATTTACTTTCATTGCCACTAGCCGTTGGGTTTGTCCCACTAGTGTGCATCCCATGACTTTAAATCTCTTGCTCGGGCCAGTCCCATGATTTTAAATGTTATTCGGGTCAGTCCCATGATTTAAGTTTATTCGGGTCAGTCCCATGATTTTAAGTTTTATTCGGGTCAGTCCCATGATTTTAAGTTTTATTCGAGTCAGTCCCATGATTTAAGTTTATTCGGGTCAGTCCCATGATTTAAGTTTATTCGGGTCAGTCCCATGATTTTAAGTTTTATTCGGGTCAGTCCCATGATTTAAGTTTATTCGGGTCAGTCCCATGATTTTAAGTTTTATTCGGGTCTGTCCCATGATTTTAAGTTTTAAAGGGGTCAGTCCCATGATTTTAAATTTTGTTCGGGTCAATCCCATGATTTAAGTTTTATTCGGGCCAGTCCCATGATTTTAAATTTTATTCGGGTCAGTCCCATGATTTTAAATCTCTTGCTCGGGCCAGTCCCATGGTTTTAAATTTCTGTTCGGGCCAGTCTCGTTTTAAATTCTTGTTCGGGTCAGTCCCGTTTTAAATTTCTTGTTCAGATCAGTCCATTATAAATTTCTCGTCCCAGTTAATTTCATCAAAAGGGGTCAGTCCCCATCGTTCGAGTCGTTCACAGCCAAATAACACAGGTAAGTATTTGGTGTCTACTTCTTTGTCTCAAGTTTTTTCAAAACTCAGACAAAGAGGGGCAAACTGTAGACACCAAATTTTTAGAATAATTTCATTTACTATTTTTTAATTATTTTTATTTGTCGTGTTAGTTTTATTCACTTTTTAGTTTTTAGTTTTTTAGTTTTTTATTTTATTATTTTTATTTTAAGTTTTAACATAGAATTTCTTGAAAAGAAAAGAAAAGCATTCAAAAAATATGCTTTAGTTGTTTTTGACTTAAATTCATTGTTATTAAAAAAAAAAAAAAAAAAAGAGGAAACAAGCTCATACACCTTAAGTTGCATAGGATCGTAGCCATCTCTCCGTATCTCATTTCAAGCACAAATATGCACACGAGTACAGGAAATTTTGCAGCGGCAATATGGATTCCATTTACACCCCTTGGCTCGCATTTTTCTTTTCCGTTAGAGCCCCTCTGTACGACAGACAAATCATCCTCTAATTCTTATCCCAAATCCATCATCCAAAGGCTCCGGATAATGACCATAAATGCAGAAAAACCAGCACCATTAGATGTAGGTTTAGGTGTCTTTAGAGATATAAAAAGGAGTAGCGGGCAAGAGGCAGAGGTAGAGAGGTTCTGGGACGGCTAAGAAAAGAAAAACTAGAGAGGAAGAAATGACGGCTGGTTGAGCGAGAGCTAGGGGGCAACGGGCTGGGGTTGTTCACGGCTGGAAAACAGAGAGGAGAGTTCCGTGGCTAGAGAGAAAGAGCGAGAGAGATAGAAGGAGCTGGGGTTTAACAGAGAAAAGGGGAGGTTTTGGGTAACAACGGCTGAGAGGGACTGACAGTAGGGAGAGAAGGAGCGAGTAAAGGAAAGAAAACGGCACAAGAGAGCGACCGAGAGAGAGGCCAGAGGACGGCTGCCTAGCAAAAGGGAAGCAAAAAAACAAAAATGGAGAGAGTTTTTGAGAGTTGACGGCTGTAGAGGAAAAAATAGCTACGAGGGTTCTGGGGAGAGAGCTTTTGGTGACGGCTGGGGAACGGCTGATGGAGGTGGGACGGCTGGAAAAAAGGCAGTTTTGAGGGAGTGGCTAGAAAAGAGAGAACGAGAGAGAGAGCTGGGAGGAGGGCTTCGGCTGGAAATCAGAAAAGGAAAAGGAAGGATCTTCGGTTGGCATCGCCTGCATCAGCGCTGGAGTCTCTTGCAACCCAGTTCGTGGATTTAAATTGCCAGAGCCGTGCGATTTCCAGGAGCCTCTACTGTTTCGTTTAGCAGCCTAGGTGCTTTCAGGTAGTCATGGATCCTTTTCAATCTTAGTTTGACAAAATTTTCTTCCTTTCCTAAGTGTTGTCGATGCTTGAGGACGAGGACTGTAAATCATCCTTCTCTTTCTTTAGTCGTCGAAGTTGTGACCTGTTTGTCGTTCTTGTTTTTGTTTGTCGCTTGACTGAGGATGCCATGAACTTGTTTGCTATCAAAGCTGTGTTAGAATCTTCTTGTTGCAAACTTAGGAACCAAAAAGCTGTTAGCTTTCGTGCTTTCTTTCCCTTGTGAAACTGAATGAGTGTGGTTCGTGAGTTGCAAGTGTCGTTCTTAGTATCTTGTTTGTTCACATGATTTGGGTCTTAGGCTGTTTTCTTGAAGTTTTAGGTTTAAAGTTGGCAGATGTTCATACGCCTTTATACTGCCGAACTTCAGTTGGGATTGGATGATTCCGTTCCATTTTCCCTGCTGCATTTCATGTTGCACTGCTGTATTTAATCTTCCCTCTCCCCTTCGTCCCAAGTTTTTGTGCTGGAGTGAGTTAGGAGTTGTATTAAGTCCCTTTTAGTTCATTACATTGAAGCTTAGAGTAGCCGAGAGTTACCCTTGATCATGTTGCAGCTGTGCGAACAGCTTCCTTTTTCTCTCGAGCTGCTGAAGTTTGTTTTTTTTGGTTTGTTTTTTTTTCTGTTTTGGGTCTGATATCTTGAAGGGCTAGAGTTCAGGTTCTGACGAATATTCAGGGCATTTAGATTGTGTTGCTTTGCTGCATTTTCATGTTCAGAGACCTTGTTGAACCTTCCCGCTCCCCTTTGTCCCAGATTCATGTGTATAAATAAGTCATGGCATGTTTTGAGTCATTTTGTTTTTTCGTTGTTTCTAGTTAAAGGTATTAGCATCAATTTGAGCAACTAAAAATGTTGCAGCAATGCTGATAGCTCGCGTTTAATTGTTGTAAAGTGAAGTATGAACAGGCTTTTCTTTTTCTTTTGATTGCCGAGAGTCTCAATTGCAGAAATTCTTGCTGCATTTTTCTTGTGTGAGTGCATGTTTCTTGTTCCCATTGATTGGATTCTATCGGATGGGATGAAGGGAGTACTCAGCTACCTTTGGTTAATGATGTTGGAAGATGTATGTAATTTTGGTAACTAAATGCTGGGTTAGTTTGCAATCTTTCCTTTGTGTTAAGATGAGCTGCAAAGTTGCAGCAAACATGTTTTTTGCTTGTTGACTGTTTTTGGACTGTTTGAACATTTCTTCAAGACTTGCATAATTGTTTCTTTTAAATTTTGTTTGAATTAGGATGTGGAATATATGTGTTTTGTTGCTTAAGTTAAATTTTGAAGTCTAGATGACAAGTTTTGAATCAAAGTTTTCCTTGTTTGAATTGAAATGGTAACAGGTTGGTATTGCAGAAGCATATGTTTCGTAGGTTTGCATGGGTTGCATGAAAAAGTTCACAAAAATTGCACTTTGACCCCCCAAGTTCCCCTTTGTTTCACTATGACCCAATCAATTGAATAATTTCATCAATTTGATCCTTCGCAGTTTTGATTTTTGCAACTTCATTGCTTGTTTGCTTTAATTAATTACCATAGTTTGTTTAATTGCATTTAATTCGTGACTTTAGGGGCTTTATGATCAAGTGAGCTTTGTTTTGCACATTTCTTTTAATTTTTCTTAATTAAAGTGGTACCTTGACCTTTTTATTGTTTTGAAGCCATTTTTCCTTCATTTGATCACCATTGCAAGGGAGGTACACTCTATCCCTTATTTTGACCTTATCTGACCCTATGTGATCCAATGTGCTAAGTGAAAATTGCATGTCTACTTTGCTTTCCTTGCTTTTCCTTAATTCCTTTCATTTATTTCATTTACTTTTGCTTTTTGTTAAGTTGTTCTTTTATTTATTTATGGGGTATGTGTACACCTCTTGGCTTGTAATAGATAGGGCTTGGAGAGCATTTTTGTCCATTTTCCCCTTCCCCTTTTTTGTTTTAGTTAGCAAAAATGTGATAGGTTCACTAGATTGATTGTTTGCTTTTGTTGCTACATGTTAATTTGCTTTATTAGGCTCTTGCATTTAGTCGAGCATGCTAAGTGTTATGTGCTACGTGTTTATAGGTGATTGGCATGACTACTTGCTTTCTATAGTCATAGATGAATGAAATGGATGAATGCACGTCACCACACTAGTCCAACGCTAGTTGTGGCTCATTGTCCCGTTTTCCACTAGTCCAACGCTAGTGGGAAATCATAGATATGGGCTAGTCCAACGCTAGACCCTTAAGGATTCCCCTCGCTAGTTCATACTCGCATGTTTCACTACATTTCATGCATTTTTCTTAGTTTTTTAGCATTTAGCATGCCCCTCCAACCCTTTCCCTTTCATTTTAGGTTTTTGCATCTGCATGCTAGTTATAGGGTACATTTGCTTATGAGTCCCCTTTAGATAAGGGAAACGAGCGAGTGTGGCTACAAAATAGCCTTAGCACGCTAGTTCTTCCTTCTAATCAAAGGGAAAATTAAAGTCATGAAGTTAGGAGTCATTCCCGTACCCGATCTGATGCATTCCTATAGGTTCATACACTTTCATTCTCATCATGTCACTCCCTCACCCTCTTATCCACATTTTCTCACTACTTATACCCTTTTCAATACAAATGCCATGTTTACACATTTTTCTTCTTGTCACTTGTTTTTCTACCTCACAAATTGCACCCAATTGCACTTATATGTATCTACTATTTTCATATTTTTCACAATTTGCACACAATTTGCACCTGCACTTGTCTTGCACATTCGCACAGATGCACGTTTTCTTACATTTTCACACTTGCACTCATATTTGAGTCTTCATTTGCATCATTCGCGACCTCTATGAGGACTTTCCTTATTGGCCACCACAAATCATGTGGTTGGGACCAAAAAGCCTCGTAAGAGACATTTTAGATTTAGGATTGCATTTCCTTTTCATATCCATTAGTCACATCCAACATGCAACGCATATTTTGGGTAGAAGAAATTAGGAAAAGAGGGGCTAAGTCACGCAACTAGCTTTGACTAGGGTAAGGGAGTGCCTTAGGCTTTGCCTTTGCCTTCTCCCTTATCAAATGTGACCCCTGATCCCTTTCTTTGGTTACATAGATCTAAAAGTTCTTTAAAAAGGGTTTGTTTACTTTTCTTTCCAAAAATCACTTTTTGGGTGACTTGGTACACCCTAACTCTATACCAAGTGGCGATTCCATTTTTCATTCAAAAAACCCTTTTTGAACTTTGTTTGGCCAAATCGTCGCATTTTCAAGTCCCACGGCCTTTTATTTTCATTTTCACACACATTCACATACATATTCCACACATTTCACCACACACTCAAAAAGTGGGGCGCGACAGGAGCTATTCAAGTATTTGTGATCTTGACTGTGATTTTTGGGTAGTGAATGCTTGAGGGCAAGCATTGTCTTGGTGTGGGGGAATTTGTTAATGCGCAAATTAGGCAGTTTATTTGTTAATATTTTCCCTTTTATTTTGACCAAATGTTGTGATAATTTGCTAGATTCTACTTATATTTGAATTTTTGTGTGATTTCTAGGAACTTCAAGTCAATTGAGGCAGAAAAGGAGAAATTGAAGCCTAATTGAGGAAATTCCATTAAGAAAATCTTGATACAAGTTTCTTAGTTGATACTTGAAAATCGCTACATTAGGGATGATAGGGTGTTGATGATTGTTACTGCATCAAGTTAGCAAGCGTTTTGGGCTTTTGCTTTTGGTTAGTTTACAGCAAAGAACAGTACAACTGATGCAGTAGAAAGCCCGCATCCCATTGAGCTTCAATTGCACACGAGGCCCATTTTTGGAAAAAAAAGAAAGAAACGCTAAAGAAGCCCTGGGGGGACACTAGGTAAAACAAAACCTCTGGTTCAACTGAAGGGGATTAGAAAAAAGAAAAAGGAGAAAACGGCAGGGGAGAAGACTCTGAAAATCAACGCAGGCCATTCTGTTCCGTTCCGTTTTTCCTTCCTTTTCCCAATTTATTTTCCTTTTTCAATTAAGAACTCGAGTAGTACTTTTGGCTGCAATTCAACTATGAGGAGTGGCTAATTTCTTCATCTAGTCAGAGGTTAAATCGAAGCTTTGGTTCGACAAAACTGTGAGATCGAATTGATTTGCCTACGTTCTTTAATTTGCAAGTATTTATATATTTCCTGTTCACTTATGTATATGATTATTTCTTGCAATTAAATACTTGATCACTGTTTAATTGTGTGAGTAATTAACAGCCATCTAAGAGTGCTCAATCCGTAATTGTTGGGTAATTTTAGTGCATGTGGCAAGTGACATGATTCAATTGTAGTAGAAACTTTTGAATTGTTGTTGCGGAAATATATGATATAGCCTAAATAAACCGAGCGTGTGTGTTTGTTGGTTATAATTGGTGGCCAGTCTAATGATTAATGCTGTCAATAGGTTAAATCCTAAGAGCGTGTTTAGGACTGCTTAATTGGCTAGGGCAATAACCACAGAGCTTGTTGTGGTTATCGAATCAGGAAGGTTAGGCAGGTTGTCAGAACTTGTTGACAACCATAACCAGTTTATTTGTAAATGAAAGATTTTATCTCTGCAACTGTGATCAATGATTCGAACCATTAGTGGAGATTATACCTTTGACTAGAGATTTTCCTTCCGTTAACTTACTTTATATTTATTGTTATTTATTTTATCTGCGATTGTCTTATTTTTAATTTGAGCAATTAAATTAGGTAGTTTCATATCAATCCCCCCATTTTTATTTAATGTTACATTTATTCAAAATAAATTCCCAAGTCCCTGTGGATTCGACCCTGCTCACTGCTATATTCGAATTTTATCTTTCACGTAATTAAGATACTTTGATATATCGGATCAAACAAACTCTGGCACCAGGGTGAAGCTAGTAACCCATTGCACAGCCTAAGTCCCTGCTCCAGTACCATAGTGGACTTAATTCGTGACTTAAGAGTAGGAAATTTATTTTTGCTGGTTTGACACCCACCAATAATCGTTGGTTATTTTTTATTAGAATATAAGGGGAAAAATACTTGATGCAGCTACAACGAAAGTTGCACAATGAGGGGTTAACTCTTAGGTAATTGATTTTGATTAGCAAGTTTTCTTAGGCCCCTTTTCTTAAGATTGTCTTAGGCCAATTTGGATTAAATATATTAGCCAGATTCCAGAAGAATTTATTATAGGTGAAAACGGTTGGATATTCAATGTTTATTTCCTTGTATGTGGAATGGAGTAAGTAAACGTAGATCAAAAGCGTTTGGAGTTTAAAAACTCAAAACAGCTTAAAAATTGTGAGTGCTCCTCTAAAAAAGTTATTTGAAACTCATGTACTATATCTACCAAAATATGTTTCAAAATTGGAAACACTTGTTTAGTGAAATCTCAAATCTTGCAATATATAAAAGAGATTTTTGTGATTTTAAACTATTGATTTTCCATACCTCATGGATTATTGTGCAAACATTTTGAATTTAAATTTTTGAAGATTTATAAAAATACGATTTTGTGAACTGGCTTGTGGATCCGAAAGTTGTTCATATGATTTGTGTATACTACTTTATATTGCATATGTTCTGTGAATCCGCAAATAAACTTTCGGAGAGGATGTGAATTCGGTTATGCCAAGGAGTTTTTAGGCCCTTCATGTGTTGACTTATGGAAATCAGGAAAGCATTGGGCTGATGATAAGTAATAAGTAACCATGATCTGTGTCCAGCAAGATCAAGAGGTTTGATCTTATGTGGTATGGTTGAATTTTTTGGATATATTCTAGGTATCCCATTCTATTTTTGGCTGCTGTGTAGGCAAATTTTGGTGTGATATGGAGGTACTAAGTTGCGTGTGCAATCTATGAAGTTGTATGAATTTTCGTTTGAATCAGCTACATCAATCAAGTTTTGGTAAAATCCATCTGATTGATCATTGTGTGCAATTTGTAAATATTTTACTCCTCGATATTTAATCTTGTGAAAATATTCATTTGATAACTTTGAAAAATATTTGATACATAAATTTTGAATCTCTATCATGGCTTATTAATATTTTTATTGAATGTCATTTGCATAAACAAAGAGACTCATTGGGCATTAACTCATCAAGTTCAATTGTGTCATTTTAATGAGGATTTAGAATTTTTAAAAAAGTGTAAACTTTATGGTTCTAGTTTTTTTAGCCCTAGTGAGAATCAGACAGCGGCCGCAAAGTTTTAATAGGGTCAGGTTGAGTCGTTACATATTGTCTTAAGGGATAATTTCAAAAACCTCTCTTGAGGTTTCTACCAGCTTTATTATACTCCTCTAAAGTTTTGAAAATATCAGTTACCTCTCTTATCAATCATTTGAAACTCAATGTTTACCTCATGATAGACAAATGACTTCATTATCCTTACAACTTGAGAGATTTTTATGTAGTTATATGGAGAGAAACATTAATTGAGGCCTTTTAAACTAAATTAACCATAATTTGGAATGTAAAAAAATTTGGAAATCTTGAATACTAAAATTTTTTATGATAATTGTTAACATTTTAAGATTGTTTGCATACATAATCCACTAAATTCATTTCCTTTCTAATAATCTAAACATTGCCTAAGAGTTGTTATTTTTTTCTTTTTATTGCAAATGATAGAAATTTCTCTTTAATCATGTGAAACAATGGATCCCACAAGTGAAAAGAATAATTAAAAAACGTGACATACTTTAGTATATTTTATATTTTTTATGATTGGCAACCTATTGTGGTGTTTCTTCTTGAAGACTCCACAATTTGTACAGTCTAATTTTTGTTCAAAATCTTCCAAATTCCAATACTAAGAATTAAATAATTCTACATGCAAATCTTGATTTGAAATTAATAAAATTTCCTCTCCAATTCTTTGATTTTGCTATTTGATGCAGTTTGATGGAAAGTAGTATTGAATCCTACTTACTCATGCTAGTATTGCAATTTCCCTCAGCAACATTTACACTACTTAGCTTTGGTCTTTATTTCGATTTTTATTTGATATTCGCTTTTGATTCCAAGTCAACTAACAAGTAATAAGTTGAGGGCACTTTTAGAATGAAATATTCTTCCCACTCTTAAAATCATTTTTTCATTGTTGAATTTTTTTAATTGGGCTGATTTATTACAAGAACATTAGTTTAAGGAAGGTTAGTGATATTTTGAAATTTCAAGGGAGAACAGTTAAACTATCAGTAACCTTAGACAAGTTTCTGAAATTATCTATTGTGTTAACGTATGAGTGTTCCCCACACTAGGAAATAGAGTTCACTCTAGGCATAATTCATATGGAGTAGAGGGGTCTATTTAGTAGCTTTTGAAAAATGGTTCTTCTCATTTCTTGTTTGATAATTGAGTTGGACTGGAACCTCTTTATAAATCTATGACTGCAGTGGCAGATCATAAGGTGAGGGACCTCATGCAAGAAGGAGTTTGGGATCAATATATGCTGTAGTGGTGATTGCTTCTTCGATTGTTGATAAGGTGCCACTTCTTTCTCCTCTTTCTTAATGTTAGTACGTATACCCTTAGATCAATCAATTTTTAGGGATAAAATATGTTTCTGTATCTTTGGTATTTAGTTAAATATAGACATATAGTTTTAGGTTTTATTCATATAAAAATTTAATAATTGATTCTAAAATTAATATGGTTCCTAAACACTTAGATGCATTAATTTGATAAAAACAAATATTCATGAATATGTAAGAATCTCTTTTAATTATTCATGCTAGCAAGTGTGATTTATCCTAAAACATAGGAGGTCAAATTGCAATTAACCACAAAAAAATTGATTAATAAGTCAGGGGTACTTTGGCCCATTAATTGCTAGAAAGCTATAATTTAATTGTTACATCATTTTTTTTTTGGGACAACATACTCAAAGTTAACATTTAACTGGTCATGAGGGGCAAAGTGTATATTGTTTCGGTTTAGGGGGACTAAGTAGGATTAACCTATAGCCCGGGGGGCAAAGTATTATTAACGAACCGAAGTGAGACACGCTGATTTTGACATTTTGTTTACTGGCTGAAGTGGATGGGACTCGGGGCACGGACGGTTGCAGGTGCAACCGTCCCTGTCAATTTTGGTCATTATCAACTGTCCGTAACTTTCTTTGTACATCGTGTAACTTTTTTTTCACAGGATGTATTTTCACAACAGATAGTGGTGGGTCCCACACTTAACGCGAAAATCGAGTTACATGGTGTAATCTCAGCCGCACAAAAAATTGAGAGCACATCTGGGCCCTTAACTGTGATGACCGTCCCTGCCCCAAATCCAAGTGGATGATGGGCACGTAGTGGGAGTTTCTGCTGCAACCAAATGGCCCAGCACCATATGCAAGTGGCCAATTATCAATTATTAATACTTTGTTCCAACCAAAAAAAATATTATAATATTTCTGCTTAGATAAACTGGTTGGAGGTAATGAGACACATAATGACTCGTACGGATGACATTTATTTAGAATTAAGCATAACAAAGTAGATCGATTGCCTTCAAATCCTCACTTTTGCAAAGTTGATTGAATATATGGAAACAAATCCACTTTCCTTTTTCTATTAAAGTTTGTGATTAGTTGGAAGAATGAGTTCTCAACTTGACATTTGGGTGGTGGAGAGAAGAATGAAAGCCCTCTAATTTAACAGCACTTTAGTTTAGTGCTCTCCTTTTCATCATTCTTGGAACCAATCCTCTACTTTTACTCCTAATATGTACAAACTCAACTATCTTATCTGTGTTTGCCCTATTTATGTAAGCTTTACAGCCCCATGCCCCTCTCTTTTTATGCTTTTTTGCTTAGTATTTGGTCCAAAATGTTAATTTTTTTTACCTTAATTAGTAAATCCCCGTATAATAGGGAGGAATGCCAATTCTAAATTGAAAGCCATAATAAATATAAACTTGGAAAGGGACATAGGCCTGACCTCCATTATAAAAAATTTATGAAAACGTCATTTTTTGTTATTAAAATGTCATATTTATTGGTTAGCATAAATAAATAAGTTCATAGCTAGGAGTACTTCTTTAAATGTTTTACTCAATTTTTCACCGTTATATTTCAACAATCAAACTACAAAAATCAAACCATAACTGCACTTTCCAAATTTTCAAAAGCAAAAGTTTTTACGCTTTTATGAATTTGCACTTTTAAACTAAATAACACAACGATTGAGGACACTTGAGGATGCACATATTCTTCTCTAATCTCGAGTGATAAAACTATAATTGTTAAAAGAATATGAAAATTTTAAAATATATGTGCATGCGTTTATTTAGGTGTATGGGTGTCGTCCTCGTGCAAGCCTTAACTATATAAACACTTTCTTTGTACTTCAACCTCCAAATTTGATAGTTCTATTGTTAATATGTTTTTTATTTAAAATTTTTTATTTCAAAAACATTTGTGCCACTAAGTGTTCTGGCTACAACAAGTACACAGGAGAAGTAACTGTTACGTTCTATGCACTACAAGGAACGTAAAAATTATCTACCTCCTGCAAAATGATCTACTTGTAATTATGGGATCTCTCATGTCTAAAAATGCAATTGGACAAAATTAAAAATTAAAGGAAAAAAGATGGAATGCGGAACATTTGATCTTTTCATAGTACCATCCATTACCATATATTTAGCTTGTAAATCAACATTTTTTACATTTATAACAATAGTTCTCCTCGTTTTTACTTGTAGATTGTGATTTTCTTTTTCAATTATAGCCATTTTCTTCTTCAAGGCTCTTAAGCTTCCCTGCGTTCCCTTTCCCTTCGTCCTTGTTCCCACATCAGTTATGAGAGGTGTGTGTGTAGGATTTAAGGTCCGTGAGTTTACCCAGAAGTCAGCATGCTTTTTGGATAAACTTGTGGGATTATCTTAGATTCTGGATACGTGTGTTTCTTTGCGCTGTTGAAAAAAAAAATTTATAGCCATTGTCTTTGCTTGAGATTGTTATACTTGTACTGTCCCTTTGAAGCAAATTGTCTATCAAAGCATAATTGACTACAGATGTATCACAAATTTGTGTAACTTGTCAGATCAAAATTTGACCTGACTTTAATTCAGTTTGCTTTCTTTTTAGTTGTGTGTGTGTCTATATATATACATATACATACATATATACATACACACATATACATACAGATACATATAGATATATATATATATATATTTGGCTAACCCGTCACTCTCAAATTTTGTTAGTATAATCTTTTTCACGTCGTATTCATTTAAATCGGGTGACTTGATTCTAATTAGGGTTATATCTAAACTAAAAGATATACACCTAACTTATCACACCCCAAATTTGGAAATCTTTTGGCCAGATTTGAGTTACAATGATGCACCCATGATCTTTTTCCCCTCAAACGTTAAGGCATCTGGAAGAATTTAGAAGTTAAATTTTGGAATTCAAGTTAGATTCAAAGTTTTGTTAATTTCTATTTTACTTTTTGTTTGTTATTAAGTTGCTTAGTCACTTTTATTAAATATAATTTATTTCATATTAGTTGTTTTAGGTTTTGTGTATTAATTTGATAATTTCTATTTGTGTTTTTTCTTATTCACCAAAATTTATAGGTTATTTGTTGGATACTTCTGTTTTTATATTGAGTTGAGAAAAATTAAAATTGCATTCAGTCATTTTTAAAATGTTCATATTCTTTCATTGAAAGTGGGGATTATTATTCTTCTTCAACAGATATCCGTGCATCAAATATTCTCATTGCTTAAATTTTTAAGGTTCATTTGGCTCATGAATTGGATGAAATGGGTTGACTCATTTTCAGATTATTAATCTTGGGTTGAGTCATTCTCAAATTAATAATCCAAGTTATCTAGTGTTTAGTTGGTTTTAGGTTGTCTAGGATATATTAGGAAATAATCATATCCTGTGTTTGGTTAGAGATTGGATGAGATAGAATTACTATTATAATGACTAAATTACCCCTTAATTTGTAGGATCATTTTAGTAAAATAATTTAATAATTTATAACTTGTATTAAAATAAAGTAATTTTAAACTTTAGAATTATAAAGTAAATCAAGGGTTTGATATATAAAAATTTGCATTCACTCATACTTAGCCCATTCAGCCCCTTAAAAATTGGTTTTAACCTAACTTTTTTAATCTAAATTTGCAATTCAATTCAATAGTGGGCTGAGTTTTGGCTTAATTAGAGTTAAATAGAACAAAATCCAACCCATTTAAGAGTTTTAACTGAGCCAAACTCAAGCCAATATAGAAAAATTTTCTTTTGGCTAAGTTTGAACTTATTGAAACCCCTGTTTGCAAAGCCCAATTGATAATGTTATCTATTTATATAGAATTCAGTTGAGAAAATAAGGTTTGTGAGGGCAATTTAGTCCAGTGACAATAGAGTCCGTTTATTATGATGTAAGTAGGGGCAAATTAATCAAAAAATTTTGATTAATTAATAGGGATAAATTTGTCAAAAATTTAAAATAATGAATAGCGGCAAATTGGTCAAAAATTTTAATATAATTAGTAGGGGCAAATTAGTTTGTTTATTATCATATTATTATGTGAGAGTATGGTTGTGTAATATTCAGTATGAATTTGTATCATTCGTAAAGACAAATTAGTCCAAATATTGTTACGTTGGTAGTAGGGGCAAATTAGTAAAAAATTTTAAATTAATTAGTAGGGCAAATTAGTCCATTTATATTGTATTATCATATAAGAGTAAGGTTATATAATTATGAAAGTATAAATTTATATTATTTGTAAAGATAAATTAATCTAAAATTTCATCATCACATCTTTTAGTCATCTCGGGATGACTAATATCACCTCTCTCATGCGATTATTTTATTCAATGAATAGAGAATTAATTCACTTAGTTGGGATATGTTATCTAATGTGTAAAATGTAACCAAACATGGAATGACACGGTGATTACTCTAATCCTATGTCATCCCACGAATCAAACGGACTCTTAATGGTTTGATAGTTTCTAAATTACGTGACTCTACACTTGGTATTAGAGTTCAAGAATTCAAATCTTATACTTGATTTATCCACTTGTGATAATAATTCCAAAGTAAATGAAATAACATAATAGTTATTTTTGGATAAGAAGATTGTAGTATGAGTTTTTACTAATACTATATTTATTTATTTATTTTTACTTCTTTCCTCATTTCAAAGGATACGAACCAAGGTATCCAACAAATATTGATGCACTATCATTTTTTCCTCTCTCTCTCTCAATTTCTTCCCCTTTCTTTATGCATTTGATGGGATACGTTAAGTAAATGAAGAAAAAAGAAAAATATTAAAAAGAGAAGAGTAATCAATCAAACAAAAGCTTTTATTCCGATCCCCTAGCTAAAGAGGCCAAGAAACGTAAAGTGTACAAATACAAAAGGATGTAGAAGAGACGAACGGCGCAGTGTCTGTGCTTTCCCGATAAGCCCGGTGAGCTGCCCAAATCCAGATATGACCTTACCTTAATCCTTCGGGCAGCGCTTTTTGAGCTTCGGGTCCTCCTCGAGTCACGCCCCATCCTGCCGCTCACCTTACCGCTTCAATTCTTTCTTAATCACCACTCCTAATCAACCTTAACATCCAAATAATAATAATAATAATAATAATAACACTAAACATAATAATAATAATAACACTAAACAAACAAGTAAATAAAGAAAAAACAACGGCCAAAAAAGCCTTAATTTAATAGTTAAAATTGAGAGTTCAGCATTTAGCCTTGGTTTCAATCCCCTTCCCTCCTCTCAACTCCTTAAATTTCACTTCTTTCTTGCTTAAAAAACACCCTCAAAACAAGCATTGTACATTAAAAAAAAATATAGGAAAATGAAGTTTTGTAAATGTCAAAATTGAGTTTTTGTTAGTGATAGTTTTGATATGTTACGCTTCCACATGGACAATTACACCATAAAATGCATATATTAATACAATAGACACAAACAATAAATGTAAATACTAAGATAAAAATATATAAAAATATTTTAATTTTTAAGAATGCAAATGATAAAATAGTAGTCGCATTTTCATGTTTTAGAATCTACATAATTTGTTTATTGATTATGTCCATTATGTTCGATCATATATTTTAGGGTGCAATTGTCACTAACAAATGCATTGATTTTCGGTTTTGCAAGGTGGTGAGGGAATTTTAGGATCTTTTTGTTGGCTTTGGGGTTTGCTCAGTTAAGAAGCAAGGAAACAAGACCACTGGAATTTCGGGCAACAGATCAACACAAATGCAGTAGAAATTTATTTTATTTTATTTTTTCCTTTTGAACTTCATAACTTTTCTATTGACCTCCCCTTCTTCTTCTTCGCCTATCTTGCCAGCCATTTACGATATCTCATTTTCTTCAGCTTTTCAGTCTTCAGCTATAGTCAATGGCAGTAGTACTTTTTGGTCCCATTTCACTTCTTTAGAAGCAAGTTTGGACAGGACAGATGATGGGTTTTCAAGAAACCTGAACTTCTCTTGCATAATTTACGTGCTAATGTCAGTTAATTCGTTACAGCAAAGAAAAGATGTACGAAAGAAATCTTAAAGCCTGATCAATGATATCTGAACATGTATGGAGATTTGTTCTTGACTTGTAGTTTCTACCACCCTCTAATTGCTCATTTTGTTTTTCTTTTTGGTACATTTTAGGAGCTAGCCCTGGATCTGCCAAGAATAAGCCCTTCAATGAGATCACAAGTCACAGATCCAACTGTAGTAGATTTGTATTTTGTCGTCTAATTGCATGATTTGCATCTTCTCAAGAGACAACCAAGATTGAAAACATATTTTATTACTCTACCATTCAATATTAAACAGACCAGTCAAAATAAATGTTTCAAATTTATTTGTATTTTATTACAACTACTTTAGTGATACTAGTTTATTGACCATTTATGCCTTTGGGATTTATCTCTCATCTTCATTTCATTCAGTGTGCAATTTCCACATTTTCAGGCTCATTAGCCATAGCCAAGTTTTAGATACGCCTGCAGCAATTAGCAGTAAAGCACTTTCCTCACATATCAGGACTTGACAGCAAATTAATAGCGATTACACCTTCTTCCATATTGCCTTTTCCTCATCAACCTAGAACAAAAACAAACACAGCAAAATCTGAGATAGAACAAGCTATTAGCCACAACCACATACAGATCAAAGGTCAGTAATCTGTAATATGTATGTATGTATACAGCCTATATGAAAAAGAGATGCAGACTTTTCATCAGTACTTCTGTAGCTTTTCTTCTTAGCAGATGATGAATTATAGAGGACTTTTCATCAGTACTTCTGTAGCTTTTCTTCTTAGCAGATGATGAATTATAGAGGTGGATGGTGCCAGTACTCTAGGAGTACAACCAACACTACTGGCTACTTTATGGTGTGTTTGTGTTATGTGTACTAAAAAGTAGTGTTGTACATTTCTCAGCATCTGATGCTTGCTCAACATCTTTCTTTTCTTGTTTCTTTTTTTTTTCTTTATATTTTTTAAATTTTAGAATTGGTTTTTGATTTAGTCTTTCTTTTTTATTTTTTTTGTGGTTATAAGTTATAACTTGCAATTTTGCTGCTGATTTTTTTAGGGGTAAGGATGCGACTTGAGAGAGGATTCCGTCTGAGCAGACTCACAGGCTTTTATTTGCTTTAGAAAACACTACTGCAAAAAGCTTCAAACAACAGAAAGAGAGAAAGAAAGAGAGTAAGAAAGAGAGAAAGAAGTCCCCTTTGCTTTTGCCATCCTTTCCTTTCCTTTCCTCTCTTCTCCTCCTCTGACATTACTAGCAGCCTGGCCTGTCTGTAACTGGAACGTGATATTTCATACCGCAAAAATAGCCTTTTTCAACACACACTCACACACTATACGTATTTTTTCTTTTTCTTATATATATATATATATACACACAGAGATAAATGTGTGATGTGTGTATTTATCTTTACAAAAGCCAAAGTACTCAGGGTAATTGTCATCAATGCAAAGTACACTCTCAACCACACACACAAATAGATACAAGCCCCCCCCCTCCCTTCTTCCCCACCAACCTGTCCACTCACTCCCACAGTTTTTTCTTTCCATGACTTAACCTTGGGTTTGATTTTCCATTTTTCCTGCTCCCCAGATTTCATCAGGCCTCTCTTCTATTCGTGTTGTTTTATTTATTTATTCTTTTGTTTACTCTCTCTCCTTCCTCTCCTCAAAACCTGCTGGTTAAATCTTGAAAAGGGCAGCTTGCATCTTGGGTTTCTTTTTTCGCTCTGCAAGTTTAATTTATCTTGGTTTGGAAAGGTATGAAAGTGGCATGGAGATGGAGGAGATGCAAACCCCAGGGTGTAAATTTCCGAGGATCCGCAGCAGAAGTGGTAGGATTAATGATGACGCAGCCAAGATAGGGCATAAAGGGGATGACCAGTGCAAGCCTGAGGAAGACGAAGCAGATGGGGAGGAGGAGGTCAAGAGGGCCAACGTCAATGGCAGTGCCAGAGGAGGAGGAGGTGCTGTTGGGGTGGGGGGACTGGATATAACTGCTTCGAGTGGTCTAGGTAGGCTTTGTGGGTGGCCTTCTTCTCGGATTGTTAGGGTTTCACGGGCATCCGGTGGAAAAGATCGGCATAGCAAAGTTTGGACTACGAAAGGACTAAGAGACCGGCGTGTTCGTTTGTCAGTGACCACTGCAATACAATTCTATGATCTGCAGGATAGACTGGGTTATGATCAGCCCAGCAAGGCCGTAGAGTGGCTGCTTAAGGCTGCAGCCAGCTCTATCGCGGAGCTGCCCTCGATTAATACAGCATTTCCAGACACTCCTCAGCAGCTCAGTGATGAAAAGAGGTCAAGTGCAGGTACTCATGAGCACGGCTTTGATTCTGCAGAAGTGGACATGGAAGGTGAACTCAATTACCAGCAACAGCAGCAGCAACAGCAGCAGCTTGGGGCTTTCTCTAAATCTGCTTGTAGTAGCACTTCTGAGACCAGTAAGGGTTCAGGATTGTCGCTTTCCCGGTCTGAAAGCCGAATTAAAGCTCGAGAGAGGGCCAGGGAAAGAGCAGCTGAGAAGGAGAAAGAGAAAGAGAAGGAAGAATCTTCTCGTGTAGCCCATCAGCCACACCTGAATGTGAACCCTATTTCTGAAAATTCTTCTTTCACTCAGCTATTGACTGCTGGGATGAGTAATTCTGCTAATGTTAGCAACACTAGCAGCAACAACAACACAACTGGTAGTCCTACAGGCGGTTCAATTCATCAAAACCCTGGCAGCGGTGGCGGCAGCGGCAGCGGTAGCGGCGGCAGCAATGCCGGCGGTAATGGTAATAATGGCACTGCAAATGAGTCTAATTTTTTCCACAAATCATCATCCAGACATTGGTCTTCTTCTACTCCTATGGACTACTTTGCCACAGGGCTTTTAGGCCTGTCCTCTTCTTCCCGTGCTATACATCAACCATCTGCAAGCTTTTTGGGGCAAATCCAGCTGGGTAATCCTCTTCATCAGTCCCTGACGTCTGTATCCTCCCCGCTGTTTACCATCACAGCTGACCACCATCACCACCACAGCCACCACACGGACCTTCCGCATTTCTCGTTTGTACCGGACCACCTCGTCCCGGTTGTGACAGCTGCCGGTGGGAATGGGAATAGCCATAGTAATCATACTGGTAACGGTAATGGCAGTAACAGTGATTACAATCTCAACTTTACCATTTCTTCTCCATCTTCTTCCGGCCTTGCTTTCAATAGGGGGACCCTTCAGTCCAATTCTTCTTCTCCGCCGTCTCTGTTACCTCACGTCCAGAGGTTTTCGCCCATAGACGGACCATCATCGGCTTTCTTCAGCAGCACAACCGCATCTCCACCTAATGCTGCTGTTGCACCTGTGGAGAACCACCACCACCACCACCACCACTTTCTCCCCGGATTCGATGCCCGCTTGCAGTTTTGCTACGGCGACGGTACCCGCCATTCTGACCACAAGTCAAAAGGAAAAAACTGAGTCATCGTCCCACCTTCTATCCTGGTAACTACATTTCTGATTCTTGGAGTTCAATGTTATATATTCTGTACATTTTAGTTTGTTTATAGCCTCCTACTGCACGAGTTCTTGAGGGTTTTCCGCTATGCTTTAGCCAAAGCAAATTGTTTGGGTTCTTTTCGGATCTACGTGTTATTGTACCATGAATGATTTTTTCGATTTCTTGGTTTCATAAAAAGCGTAACTATTGGGCAGTATCTTTTATCAGCGCCATCTGGTGTGTTTGTCTTAATTTTGTGGCACATGCATGGATACCTGCGACCTGGGGAACGGCTTGTTGTCTCTGGCTTAGTTATCCTCTTTGGTTCCCTGCTTTCTAGCATGTCTATGGCTTGGCCAGGTGTTAGTCTTTCAGAGAAAGAAGTGCACTCGTTGCTTTCTAGCATGTCTTTGGCTAGCCCAGGTGTTAGTCTTTGAGAGAGAAGTGCACTTTAAGAAATGGAGGAGCTCAGAACCACACTCTTTTCCTTTTGTTTCCTAGATTCCTATTTGTTTTTTTTTTCCTTCTTTCTGCCTTGACCTGCCCCCACAAAAGTAAAAGTATAACTGTTAGAACAGGTGTCAATTGGTTGGCAGCCAATCCAAGATTTGTCGGATCTCTTACTATATGGCATTGTATTGCTTGAATGCATCTTTTCTGTGTTATATATAATGCAATGGTCTATCCATGCACGTTGGGAGTGCTTTCCGGATAGTGTTTATTAGCTGGATGCCTTTGGAGTTTCAACTAGAATTTTGTGCATAAAGTTTTTGTTTTTCAAGTCCAAGGTCCAAACTTGCATTGTCAGTACTGATACTTTAGTGGGTTTTTGAAGTTAAAGGGCTAGACTTTCAGAACTCTATAGAGGCCATTAAATGGGATTTCAAGTCAAAGCAAGAAGATAGGAAGGGTAGGCTGATATTGCTAAGCATTCTGTTTTTCTTCATTAACACGGTAGTTTGCATTTTGGACTAATGACTTGAGCAAAGGGAAATAAATATTTGCGAGCTTCATATTTTGTGTGAGATTTTGAGATTTTAGTGAAATGAACTATCCCATTTGTAGCATGTTCCAAAAATTCTCCGACCCTGTTTACTGAGTGCTACATGGTTTCCTCTTGAGTTATGCATTGATATGTGATCAAGCTGTTTTAGAGGGGCTAAGATTGCATTCCTTTATCCTCTAGTGGAAAATGTTTAGCTGAAAAATCCCATGAAGATCAAATAATTCAACTGAAAGGCAATGGGTCTAAAACTGATACTAATAGCAATAGCCTTGTATCAAATACATGCCATCACATTGTGGATTACGCTTAGGGGCCTCTATATGCACATTTTTCTTTAAAAAAGTAAAAATAAAAATGTGATCGTTTTCAGACTTGTACCACAAAGTTTTTTCATTTTGTATGCTAAAACTTATATTTTTCTGTACGTATCTGCTTAATGTGTTTTGTCAATCATAAACTTGTACTTAATAAGCATTATTTGGTTTAATCTTTGACTCTTGGAGTTCTTGGAGGGCTTGAGGTTTAAGCTGATAAGTTTGGAATTTGGGAGGAGAGGATCAAGTTAAACACAACGCAAAAAAGAAAATTAGTGGACTACTGGAAGATTTTATTTGGTTATAGTATTTTTATGGTATGTTTTTAGGTTGCCACATGTCAGTTTACTGTGTAAGTATAAGTTTGACTTTACTGTTATTCATTATTAAGTTTTCAAATGCATGTGTAAAACCATTAAAATAACATTAATTAATTTAATGACAACCAATATGGATTATCTTTCAGATAAATAAATCTCCATCATTTCATTTACAAGAATCATATATCCTTCTCTGATACTCAATTGAGTGTTTTCCATTAATTATTAATTTATTTCTCCTAAACTTGGTAAGTTGGAAAGATTTTAATCCTTGAGATATGCAGCATAGTTGCAGTGACCTAGGATGGTAATCTGTACCCCGAAATTTTGATACTTCTACCTAACCATAACCTCTTAAGCTAATCCGCATGTTGAATTCTTGATTCTTTAGGCATATTACAAGAGTCTTTATGCAGCTTAGTACAAAGATAGATAATTTGTAATCAACCAACTCTATTGATCACAACGACCATAATTGCAACATGACATTGTAGATACTAGCATATTTCAGGGACTAAAATTTTTATTACTAAGTCAATCATGTGTATACTGAGCACAATTACCATTTTATCAATTTTGGCTTTGTTTCTTTCCTTGTTGCTTTGAAAAGTAAGTGAGGGATACCAACAGCAGCCAGCCATTAGAAGTAAGAAGCACAAATCTCCAAATTTGATAGTGAGGAACCTTTCAAATCATTCATGAACAGAGAAACGGAAAGGAGATAAATAATTTCAAAGGTCCATATGCTTTTCACAAAAAGGATAAGTTTTCATAGCTTAGGGTAGCATTTGCATTCTTTGTTAAACTTTTGGGACTTAAAATGGGAGTATTAGTCCATCCCACACCACTCCCACTTAGAAGGAAAGTTTTCCACCCAAAAAAAAAAAAAAGAAGGTAGAGCAGATTATACGATCAGTCTTCATGCATACCAGAATCAACTGTAGACAGCGAAGCCATACCAGACGTGTCATTTGGCATGAACTGCAAAATCAAGCCAGTCTAATGTCTTATTTATATTTTGAAAGGGAAAATCATGTTCATAAAGGTTATAGAATGATTCAATATTAAGCATGTAAATACCATGCAACAGTGCAAGAAAACTGATTATAGTTAGAACTATGGTAGTAGCACACACTCAATTGACCCAACTTTGTATGGAAAATCATTCATCTAAATGTTGGCTCTAACAAGAGATTGATCTTCTCACTATAAATCTCCTAGGAGGTGCTAATGCATGGGTTTATCCAGGATGATGTGCTGAAGCGTACATATTAGAGAAGAATATTCAGATCGTTTTGAAGTTTCTCATATTTGTCTAAAATCACAAGCTATAAGTTTTTTCAAGAAGCAATTAAACCTTCATTCTTGTTAAAATTCTGAATCTCCCTGGTAGTTTTAAGAAGGCTTTAAAATGTGAATTATCAAGAATATTTTTCTGCTTAATCAGTTTCCTTAGCAAGTTTGTGCTTTTCATTAGATTTTTAGGCTTTTGGCCTCATATGCTGGTTAAATAGCATTTTGCAGCACTCTTGTAAACTTTCATCCATACTCCGGCAAGAATATTCTGAACTTTTTCCCTTTCACCTAGTATTGTAACAATACATCAACTTTTCCAGTAACTACATTCTTAGATTTCCTTTTGACCAAGACATACCTAGTAACTTACATGAAAGTGGCAAAGCCAAATTTCTTTTTAATACCAAGCAAGAAAAACATTTGTTACAGCAGTCTATATGATTTGTTAGTCGTTGTTACTTACGCCCAACTAAGTGTGTTTACTCCATTAAGATATTGTATTTAGAACTCTTTCGGTGTATTAAACTTTTCAGAGCAGGAGAATATGGCTCAACCTAGATAACAAAGTAGTGGAGCTTGATTATGAGTGAATACATAACATGAGGTCATTTGCTATCTATATCATTAAAGTTAATATCTAATCCAGCAATATTGACGCTTGAATTACTTAAATACAGTTTCAACCTTCTACAGCCTTCAAGGGCTCTTGATGATCTCACTCAATTATAGTATATTAATGTCAAGACTCTCTAATGGCTTTGACTTCATGACATTGATGATTCATTTTCATACTCCCGTTCTGTACAAATCAGTGAGGACAAAAAAAAATGTTTTATTCTTTTTGTTCAATCTCATAATTAAATCTCTTTGCTTATTTTTCATTTGCTATCTTCTGCCTCTAAGCACAATGACATTAATGCTGGCCCTCTTGCAAGCATTTTCTCTTCCCCAAATGTTTTTCTTACATCTATCTTGGTAATGACTTGCAGATTTTCCTGCTGGATGCATGGTATATTAATTTTGGGTAGTAATAAATGTCAACATCTATTGAGGGTTTTTTTTTGCCGGGGGGGGGGGAGGGGATGGGGACCACACACACAATAACAATTTGGTTTATTTGTTGCTTTCTTTTGTCGTTACTGTCATAATTAGGCATGTCAATGGGTTGGATTTTACTCAAATCCAATCCAGATTCAATATACTTGGATATGGTTTGAATTTAATTTCTTAAATTTAGATCCTACCCAAATCCAAATCCTGTAAGAGAGTCATGGATTTGGGTAGGGTCTAGTTGTCCATGACCCATACCCAAATCCAAACACACACAAGTAAATTTATAAAATAATTTAATATTCTATGGGAATTAAATCAAATATAGTAAGACTTCATGATTGTTTTATTTTTTCAAACTAATTTTAGTTGTCATTGTAATTGTACAAACTTTTTTAGGATAAGGAGAAAAGTAAAGAAGAAAAAGTAACGGCAAACAAGTAAAAGATTGGATATGGGTATAGAATTTTGAAAATAAATAGCAGTAATTAATAATAATTCTTTTTTTAGATCATAATATTGCATTCAACTTTTTGAATATTAATTTTATTATTCAAAAGTAAAAATTGGATGGTATTTATATTATTTTTGAACTCTATATATTTTACTTTAGTATATTTAGAAAAATACAACGAATACCCATTGGATACCCAGATTCATGAGAGTTTGAGCCTGGATTTATTTTTTTAAACCCATAAGGGTTTGGGTCCAGGTCTGGATCTAACTAAATTTAATGGATCTAGATCTGGATCAAAGGAATCCAATTTAAACCCTACCTATTAATCTAACTAGTCATAATGATTTGCTTTTCCTTCAGAAAAACATGAAATAGTCAAACATCAGTACGTTTTCCCTGGTATTTCATTTGGTTTTGGTGTTATACGTGGACCCCTGACTCAGTCCTCGAATACAAATCAATTAACTATGAAATTGTGGAACGTTGAATGATTTATCATGTCTGTCCTAACAGTAGAGGAGTGGATGACAAAGTCTGACATACTTCCTCCTTAAGGTCCTCTTAGCCCTCCCAAACTTTTTGCATCTATGACTTTAGATAAATGCCATTTTGCAGTGTTCATTTTCCTAACTTTTTCTGTTCTTTTCTTTTTCAAAGTTTTACTTATGTGAACTTGGTTAATTTTGCATTGTAAATGAAGTTGGATGCAAAATACATGCATATATGCTATATCAAAACCTCATCAATAAACACATATATGCAACAGATGAAAGGGTGGAGTGGTTTCCATGCTTATGCTAAAAATGTCCAGTAACTGAACTAAAATTAAACAAAAAATTTATTTTGAACTAAAAAAGAATAAATTTCGAAACATAAAGTGAAGTTCATATTGGCTATAGCAGTGAAAAGTGGCACATTCTTGCACAGTATCTAACCTTAGAATCATGGACAGAAGTAAGGGGCTCTGGAACATGAAGAGAGAAGTGCATCAAATAACGCCTTTGCTATAATGATAATTGAAGAGCCACAAACTTCTGAAAACTCGAATGACATATTCGGTTGGAAAATCAAGCTCAAACTGTCCTCACTTGATCAACTTCGCTGAAGAGCTTGTATTAGTACCCACAAATCTTTTAAAAAGTTGAAGTGGTTTCAGTACATTAATGTCTGGTATAAACCATACTCACAATCCTTTTGAAGCAACCATTTTATGCAGTCATTATTTAGTGAATCTGGGAAAAGTTTCAACATGCATTCTTTCCAGAAGTTACCTTTCGATGAAAACCTAAGTTGTCAATAGTTCAAACTTTGTTTGCTAGTTCGTTTTACAATTTTTACTATTTTTGTATCATGCCTGGTGGGCAGTTCCCATCCTTCATTTAAGTATGTAATTAGATGGAACTGTCAAACATGGTTCTTCTTGATTTGTGTAACTACTGTGTACATGTAGCAGGTCACCCTTCTAGATAACTAGCTGCTTCACACGAAGTTATGACTGAGATAAGATGGTCAACACTCGTAAAATTGTGTTGATGTTTTAGAATAAGCTTGAATGTGTTTCCCCATGCATAACCTATTAAAGGTTTTTTATGCTTATGTATCCACTTACAATACATTTCTTAAACGCAATAGAGACACAAATAACCTTTTTTTTTTTTTTTTAAAAATCTGGAACCCCATTTTTTCATAAACTCAACAGAGACAGTTTTGCATTGCTAGCAGCTGAAGCTATGTTGACATTTCACCTGTTCATTTCTTTATCTAAGATTGGATGATAGGTCTATTTGATCCTAAGATTGGAGCTTGACTCTACCTGCTTGTTTAGAAACACAGTCCAATAAACAAAAGGAAGGAACATGACCATAGTGGGAATGTCAGCCTGAGTGTATATATCAAATTATCATTCGCATTCTGCAATATAGGTTAACAAGGTACCTATTTAAGTTGGATTTGTTGGTAAGTTACCAACAAAAGCTGGATGGGATTGGTGGACTTGTTGCTAATTGTAGTTAATGAACTTTGATAGCTAATTCTTAAAGTGAAGGGGAACTCAAAATTGTTAGCTGCCACTCAACACTTTGACCTCATTCCCACAACTGCTTCGTCATAACTCTTGCGACGAATCTTGTTCCATAAACCTTTATGTAGCATGTTCAGCTTTTAGGACCATAAATAATTTCTGTCCTTGATGAAATAGAGAGAGCTTCGGTTATATATATTAGCATTCTATGGGCATGCTTGGGAAATAAGAATTGTAGTTTCGGTTATACTAGTTACCACTGGATCAGAAGTAAACAAAACTATTATCTCTTGTTGCAGTTTTGCATCATGGAATGCTTTATGGCTGTTAATTTCTTTTATGTAGGTTAATTAGTTTTGCTTTTTTAGTATGACAACATCTTTACCATTTTGCATTGCTTCACTCAGCAGTACAAAGTTGCTTAATTGGCTTCTCCTGGCGCAGGTAACTGAAGATGGCATTCACCTGCAAGCCCAGACCAAAGCTTGCTTTCTGCCTCGGCCATTCATTATTGATTGTTATGATTCTGAAGTTTATATTCCTCATTATCAACTAAGTAATTATTGAGCTAGCACCCAAATATTTTGATATATTGGTGCATTGTTGCCAGGTTCTATGTGTTTGATGAGCTGAAATGTTGTTCTTGAGGTTGTTAGCTTAAAAAATATGTTTGGTTTGCTAGTTCTGCGTAGAAATTGTTCATACTGTGATTTGCAATGACCAACCTTTTGAATCAATCAAATCAATAGGAGTTGAATCAGCTCCTAAAGTTCTTCAAAATACCTATTGTCCTTTCAACAAAGAGATGCATCCCCACTTCTCAATTGTTAAAATTTTATTACTATTGTAATACTCCGCATATCTTTGGCTCAATATAAATATATATTTTAAAAAATGCCTTTACTTGTATCTTAACTATGGCAAGTTGCTTCCAATGAGCTGATAAATAACTACATAATAGTTGCAGGTATATAGAAGAGAAAGTGGGAGATAGTTTGAATAGTGGAGTTATAGGAGGAAGTGGATACATACACCAACTTCAGCCTCTACCACTACTCTATGATACTTAGCAATAGGAGAATAACACGCTAAAGTTGACAAAGAAAAAGGCGGGAAGTTCCAATCTCATTTCAATTCTCAAAATCACTAATATTTCAAACATCATTTCACATACTTTTAGATCACATAGCCTAAGTTCTAATTAGGACTGTAAATGAATCGAGTCGAGTTTTGACTTAATTTTATTAAACTCGGACTCGACCTTGACGAACTGACAATTTTGAAGTTCGAGCTCGAAAAAAATAAAAATACTTATTTTATTTTATTTAAAAATAAATAAAATAACATTTTTTTCTTAATAAATAATAAAATATTAATAATAATATATGTAATTTTATTATTAAAATAATATGTATATATATATATATACACTTGAGCTTGCGAGAACTTAATATTTTGCACTTGAGTTTGATTCGGCCAACTCGAGCTCAAGTCGATCTTGACTCGAACCGCTCAAGAATGGTTCGATTCGTTTGCAACCCTAGTTCTGATACCATTAAATGTCACGCCTCGAATTCGAATCCCTGAACTAGATTTGCAACATGGCACGCTGTATGTTTGAGACCTTACTTCCATAAATACAAGGCATCATGATTATAACTTACAATTTCACTAAAATTTAAATTTTACAGATATCAATGAAATACATATACATCACTAAATTGCATCTACAAAATGCTTTGCTTTAAGTTTCTTGAATTTAAACATCTACCTATTTACCTCTCTCACTTATCTTCTAAATGTACACGAGTTGGTTTTCTTGATCTGCAAGAAAAAAAAATGAGATGTGGGTTGAGTGACGTACACCCAATAGATAGTACTTACTCCCCTGTCGGATCATGTAGTTATATACATACTATATACATTTGCAAATTTGATCACACCATACCATATGCATACATCAATTAAAAACATTTGTCATCTCATTTCATATATTTTATAAACATAATTCATTGAAGGAGAATGGCATGCACATAAGTGGCCTCCATCCGACGTAGCACTTAATTCCACAGGTTCTAGAGGTAGCCCCCGTCTAATATGGGATTAAAGAAAGGGTTAAAAATAGAAAACCTCCTATGGTATAACTATCATACAGAAAAGCCCTCTGTGATTTCATATCATATGTGTCATTACCTCATGATTTGAAATAAGGTAAATCATCGACGGAAATCGTTAAAACAGACGGAACTGAGTGAAAAGATGAAAATATCCTAATAATATAAGCAAAAAATAGCCGAAATAATTTAGCACTTTCATTCTTTCAAAACAAACGAAGAGAGAGAGAGAGAGAGAGAGAGAGCAACCTTTTTTTAGCCAATTTTCAGCAAAATTTTCGATTGTTATTTAAATCAAACAACAAGATCGATGGGAAATATGAGGAAGTGAAGATTTGCGACAAAAAATCGAAGAAAAATGGGTTCGTATATCATCCCTAGTCTATTTCGATCTGGGTTTTGGCGTATTTTGTGGAAGGGAAATTGTGATTTATTGATATCAGTGAGGCCATTATTTAACAAAGACAAGATTTTTGTTGTATTTACGGATGTTGTTAAGATATGGTTTTTGATTTATGCCCTCAATTTGCTATTTTGATTATTGATTGTTAGATTTGTTAGGGTTTTGTGTTTGGTTGACTATGGAAATGGAAAGCCTTAGAATCTGCTTTTTGGTAGAGATTCTTAGTTGACGAATTTGAATATATGGTTGTCTTTGAATATTACTCAACCTCTTAAATGTTTGTGTTTGAGTAGAAGTGTCATGAAACTTTCAATTTGTACTATCAAGTTATTTAATGAGCAGAAGTGTCATGAAACTACTGTCTTGCTATTATATTCATATCATTATCACAAGAAAAAGTAGATTAATATTGGTAGATAATCTGTTGTTATCTTAATATGGGGTTCATGAAGACATGTTGTAGTCAAATGTAGTCCCCAATCCCACCTATAATGAATTGTTTGTTTTGGTTCCGTTATGTTAGCTTTTTGTGTCATTGCGAAAGATAAATTACTAAAAAGTGAGAGCTTTATTGCTTCTCATGCAGCATCAGAGGAGAAATCCGAGGATAAAGTTAACATACACATGTATTTTGGTGGGAGATTCAGAGAAAAACCACGGCTCCACTACCCAGGAACCCACATGGCCATTTTCAAAGAAAGAGTTGAAGATTAGTTATCCATAGTAAACCTGTGCAGAATATTTAAAAAAGTAGATGAAGGAGCAACTAGAGTAATTGTGACGACCCCACCTCCCCTTAGGGTGTGAGGATCCGAAAATTTCCTTATTTTGTTTTATTTTTTCGAATACATTTTCTTTACTTTACTTTATTGCCTTAATTTTCTAGATATTTTTATAAAGTGAGTCAAGTTTTTAAATCATTTTCCTTGTATGAGTTAGTACATGTTAAGTTCGTAATGTATTATGGAAGTGGGACCCACTAGTGAGGTGTGTGCGTTAAATTTTTGAAGATTAGGAGGAGTTTTGTGTAAAGGGATATTATCTTATAAGGTGTTAAGGGATAATTAGAGGTTGGCTAGATATTTTAGCATTTGGAAGACAATAGGATGAGGATTAACCATTAGAGGACATTTGTCAACAAAGCTTTGGATTTTTGACTTTGACTCCAACCTTTCTTATCCTTTGATAAACCAAAAAAATTTGACCAAAACCTATCATTTTTTTTCTTCATTTGGCCGCCCCCTTGAAGAGAAAAAAAAGGAAGAGAAAGGTCATCTTCAACCCCTAGTTCTTGCTTGAATCTTGAGTTTTCACCTTAATCTTGCAAATCACTCCATAAAAGTTGACACTTAGGGAGGATTAAGGGCTTTGGTGGAAAGATGTTGGAGAAAGAAGCACTTTGTTGCCATATCTTCATAGGGTTTCAAGGTAACTATATCAAGAAACCCTCTTTTCTTTTAATACTTGCATAAGAGTGAATTTAGAGCCTGATTTTGGTAGTTTTCATGAGAAATTTCATGGTTTGAGTGGTGATTCAAAAATTTCAGTTTTGATGGTGTTAAAGGTTTAGTATAGGATGATAGGACTTATGAAGAAGAATTCTAACTATAACTTGGTACTTGGAAGGTGAATTTGTGGCTTTTAGACCACTATGCCTTGTTAACCCCTAGATCACTACTTATAAATGAGTTTTCACTTAAAACTAGGGTATTTTAAAGAACGAGTGATTTTTTTTCCCGAGTCGCTTGTTGAATGTTTTGATAAGAGTAAACGTTATTATATCACCTTACCATATCCTCGCCTCATTTGAAACCTTATTTTATCTCGTTTAAATTTGTATTTTTGACTTTAGCGTCAAAAGTTTTCTCTTGTGGTTTGAACAAGGATAGGTGATACTTTTGGACTAAAAGCTTGCACTTGGGGGTTCGACTACTGTGAGGACCCGAAAATTTTGCTTATTTTATTTATTTTATTGGCTCAAATAAGTATTTACTCATCCGATTTCTCCGATTATTATTTTCTAACCTTTTTAGGCCTAATTAAATATATCCATAGCTTAGTTATATTTTTAAAGTGATTTGTTTCGAAAATTAATTTCTGAAGGCTCGTTAAGTGAAAATAGTAAATACGCGACTGGAGTAAATAATCGATTTGAGAAATTACATATATTTTGAATTTATTTTATTTTCTTGAGTTATTAAAAATAATAATAATAATAATAATTTTATGTGAAAAATAATATAATTGTGCTAAACTATTAAATTACTTGGTTTTGTTTTACTAAATTAATATTTCTAAGGTAAAATATTTCATTGACTTAATAATTAATTCTTTGAATTCCAATAGCTAATTTTCATCGTTAATAATGTTAAGGGTTATAGGAACCTTAGTAATAAGAGGAGGTTGATAAATTGTAGACAAAATCGTTACAAGAACACTAAGTATACTTATGACGTTAAAATCTCGATAATCGAACTCCTGCGAGATTAGTGTATCATTAGATGTTTAAACTACTTTTGGGGTAAACTTTAGAAGTTGGTTAAAATTTAGGACTTAAGTGGAAAAGTTGGAAGAGACGTGAAAAGACTAAAATAGCCTCCACACCCTCGGAAAACTACCATGCAACCACAAAACCACTCTCGGCCAACCATAAAAGACAACATTTCCATTCCTGTCGAATGCAATTTCTTTCTCCTTTCAACACTCAACCCTTCTCCATCCGCAAATCCTATCCATTAGCTCACCTCAAACACAACCACTTCACTTCATACCCTTACCTCGTGATCATCGATTGAGAGGGAGAGAGCTGCAGCCTGCAACCGAGAGAAAAGAAAAGAAAGGAAGCGTGTGAGCTGCGAGTCTTCTGTTCTGTCCGTGAGCTTGAGGGAAGAGACAGTGCGTGAGCTGCTGCTGCACTCTCCACCTTCACTTCAACCAGCTACAATCCATCTCCAACCGCAACACCACCACACCTGCAACCACCGGCAACCAAGACAGCAGCCAATCATCCATCGCGTGCGTGAGTTAGCCGTGAGGAGAGTAAGACAACTTCAGCTTCTGCCGCGTGTGTAAGCTTCCAGTAGAGGTAATCTCTGGACTGAAACCAATAGATTATAGGTAGATTAAGCTGTATATGGACTTGCATGTGAGGTTGGAGTGTCCGGATGAGGAAATCAAAGAAAAGGAAAATCTGATTTTTGATGGAAATAGTTTTGCCGAGAAGCTGAAACAGAAATGCAGCTTTAATCTTGTTTCTTTGGAGTAATCTGAGCTTTTAAATGTTGTTAACTAACTAAGAACTAGGTGATTAAGTCTTGCATGAAGTTAGTTAGTTCGGATTAAGCTAGAAAAGAAGAGATGAAACAGAATCGGCTTGCCTGCAAGCTCATCCGAGAGTGGCCGAACAACTTCCTGGTTGATTGATGAACTTTTGGTAACAACCGAGCTGAATCTGGACTGGAAATGCTAGCTAATTAGTTCAGTAGTTGTGCATGTGAGATTTAAGTGCCAAATACAAGGTTTTAACCGAAGGAAAATTTTGTTTATGACTGAGTAAATGCTGGAAAATTTACGTGACTTGCCAAGGGAGTGAAACAAAAATTTGCAGTTGTTTCTGGAATTTTTCATTAGCAAACAATGTTTAGAAATGCATGAAATATATGTGTCTTAAGTCTTGTAAGATATTCAGTTGTAAAGTACTGGATCCGTTGGATGAATTGACCAAAAATGTTGAAACATAGCTGCTGCAATTTTTTTTCCAGCTTAGCCGATGGTGGCTCTTTTGAGTTTTAATGGAAACTTAGTGAGTGGGCTCTATGAATTCTCACAATGACTTGGATGATCTGATTAGCTAGTCAAGTATTTGCATGTCGGATTTGAGTACTTAATACCATGATCTAACCGAGGAAAAAATTGGTTCTATGACCAACTAAGTGCTGGAAAATTTCTGATGGTGCCGAGGGATGCATAGTTCAAAAATGTTCAGTTTTGCCCTGTTTTAATCGCACCACTCTTGTGCAAAATTTTGAGGGTTTCATGACTTGTATATCATGTTTATATGTTGAGTATATGGTGTACAAAGTTTCATTAAAAAATATTGAGTTTTGGTTGGTCAAATAAAATGATTTCACAAAGCTAGTAAATCTGGAACTGTTTTTGTAATGCTCTGACCAGCTTTCGTATTTCGGCCATAATTTTGAGCTCCGATGTCAAAATCGAGTGCCATCAGCGGCATTTGAAACTAGACATTCCAACCTTTCCGACGATATAAAATGGACATTCTGATTCCATGTATGTGAGCCAAACCAACCGTTTTAAGTCGGCTGTTCTGTTTCTCTGTTTTACAAGAACAAAATGCTGAGGCTGCAACTTGTGGCTCGAATTCGAGCTAGTTGTGTGCCGAATTTCAAAATGATTTCTTCTGTGAAATTATAGCTCTATGAATGTGTTTTCCAACGCCTTAAACCATGCCAAATTCCGAGTTAATTTGAGTGATCTGTGATCAAAATATGAAACCTGCTCTGTCCTTGAAAACCCTGATTTTTAGACAGATTTGATGCAAGGTTTGGCAAAGACTTGCTAACTGAATATTTTGAATGCTTTCCATGTGGAATCTTAGAAAAGTGTATTCTAGAAACTTTTAGTACTTTGGAAGAGGTTTCCATTAGTACCAATCTTTCTAATTTTGACATGTAGAATGTGAGATACGATTTTTCAAAGTATCGTATCAAAACTGAAAATTTTCCGAATTTCACGGAAGGGAGTTTTTCAAGTACTCCTTATTCCTTCGATATTATTCAAATGTTTTATCCTTGATTTTCATGATGTAGACTTAATTTCTCTTGTACCTTGAAACCCCGCTTGAGAATCTCGATTTAGGATAATTAAGGCTTGTTTCACGAGATTTTTTCCTAAGATTGTACTATGATACGATCTTCATCAATAGTAGGGATTATAAATGATAGACTATTACTATTTGTTCAGGCGCACACGAGGACCTTCAAGAGGATCCGACAGAGGACGCTTGAACTTCAAATTGAACCTATTGCTCTTGTTGCTAGGTGAGTGTTCCATATAGGAATACGTAATTGAATAAGTCTAGGACATGCTCATTTCATGATTATTAAGTGTTAAGTTTTTACCATACTCATGTCTATATAAATAATGAATACTTGCATTGTATACCAACAGGAATTGGTTAAATGATTAACCATATCAAATGACTATATGAACTCGATACATGTTTAATTGGCTAGATTACTTGCTTAACCTACTTGGTTTTGTAAAATGAGTATCCCTGCTTGTTCTATGCTTATTTGGTTAAAGTGTTTTCTTGACTCGATATGTGATAATTTGAAAAACGATTTTTGGATCCATCGAAGTGAGCAGTGTGTACTTTATCACACTAGCCTTTCGAGTGGTGACTTGTGTGAAATGTTTTCGTGAATATCTTACGTGTTGTGACGTCATTGGGTGAATCCCTCGACCAGTTTACGTGTTGTGAATCTCCTCGACTCTCGCGTGATAAAAATAAGATAACGGCCAATGATGGCCTATTGATATGGCAAATGCCTGTCAAATAACCGTCACTACTCAACCGTTAACCGTGAACCGTGAACCGTGAACCGTGAACCGTTTACCAACCCACATGACTATTCAATATCCGTGAATTACATGCTTCCATGAAATCAACTTGTATTGCTTACGTGCTTACGTGCTAAGTATCCACTTGATTACTTGATTATCATGAATCACATGTTATATGAAGTTGTCCATCATTGATAGGCGAGTGTGTACTTTACCTCACTCGACCTACTCAAATGATGAATTTTACCTTTTGTCGAATTACTTGGTTACCTGTGTATGTTGTAAGCTCTAAGCTGAACTTGGGCCCTGCCTCGGTTACTGACCTACTCGAGCCAGGACTGGACTCGGTCGGGTAGGTTGGAACCCTGGACAACCGTTTCGGTATACTCGAGTACTACCACTGGAGGGATAAGGTGATGGCCAGTCAACCGAAGGAGTTACCGATGGGAGTTATAAGGACGGGAAGTGGACCGAGTACTGTATCCTTTTGTGTTTGCTTTACTATTAATACTGTTATTGCTCTCCTAGTCGACATTTCTCGGGTAAGACTCCTCATGAGCATTAATCTCTGAGACGAAGCAATCCTTGTAATGTTCTTCTAGTCGGACGAGCCATTATTTGTTTGACTAAAATTCATGAAAATATATGTATATGGTCATTCATTCCAAAAATACGTTAGTGATTTTAGATAATTTATGAGTTGTACTCATAGTAAAGTTACCAGCAAAAGTACTACTACTACATGTGTTTTCAAAGTAGCAATTACCTGAGTAATGATTATCACCTCATGATAACCTGCCATTGTGTAACCTCGAACCATGCATATGACATGCACAACTTTCTTGATTTGTTTGAACTGTTAGAGTGTCTTGGAACCTCATTGGGCTGTGTAGCTCATCCCACGTTGTGGTTTACTTTTACAGGGTTTGAGACCAAGGGTGCCCGGAAGTAGTACTAGATTGTTTACTTTTAGGATTGTAATTCGAGTTAAACAATGTAGTTTTGCCTTGGGTTGCCACTTGAAGTGGGAAAAGTGTAAACCCTGGATTTGTATGTGGCTTGTATGAATTTGTTACTTGGCTTGTAAGGATGTATTTGAATTGTATGTTTTGTTTCTTGGGTTGTAATCGGGAAGGTATTTCAAGAATCGACGTTGGCTATCTTAAGGCACTGTTATCTCTGAAGTTAATGTGATTCTAGAAACCGGCCTATTTGGAGGGAAACGATGTTGTAATAGATTAGGTTATACTTCGGAAGGATTTTTGCTAGCTTGCTTGCGTGAGTCCTGGCGAGAGCTAGGCAGACGGCCCGCCAACCCTCTGGTTCGCCTTAGGGGGAAGTGGGGTCGCCACAGGTGGTATCAGAGCTTAGGCTCTAGATCTTTGTAGTGTATCTTAGGCTTTAAGCATAGGATGCCGGACTGTGGAGTTTGATTGTTTAGTAAGTGGAATGTGACCTTAACACTTGATTATTGATTGAGTAATATTGAAGTGTTTGTTTTTAAGTGGGTTTGCACACTAGGGTTTCTTATATTGTAAGAAACTGAAGAGAATTGTGTGAGAATTGATCTGAAAAGTGATAGTTGAGTTTCTTGAACTTTGGTACTAGTTGATATCTATAAGATCGAATTTGACTGGGTAAATCGTAAGATTCGAGGTATCCTCTGGGCTTGTAATCTTCGTAAGTATATTTATGAAATTGAATGTGAATCTTGGATCGATTGCTTGAGTGAGCCTTTTGTGAAATTTTCTTTGAGGAATAGTAGTGATTGAGTTGATTTGCATCTGGAGATGGCCAGTCCTAGTACGAATTGACTCGATTCCCACTTGACGCTTAAGTGAGCCAGTTGTACATATTCTCTGAGTTTGAACATGGGACTTGAGGCTTTAACTAGAAATCCCAAGGTTGGTTATTTTTGGAGATGAATGTACTTTAGTTATTGGCTGGCTTGCTAAAGATTTTTAAACTTTGGATAAATGACCTTTGATTTCAACTTTTATTATGACTTGATTAGCTCTAATTTTGTAATGGCATGCAACTTAATTGAGACTAGTTTAAATTCTATGTTAACTGTGAATGTGTCATTTGTGAAAATGTTATCTGTGGATATAGTTTTATTGCTCATTTTGAAAATTATTAAATACACGTGTGCATAGATAATTTTTGGTTTAGTAAGCCATTTACACGTACATGTATAGATTAGTTGTGAGAATGGAAGCTGGGAGACGACGACGTGGGCGTCAACCTAGACGACATCGAAATCAAGAAGGAGATAGAGAATCTACCGCCGACCGAAACGTTGAACCTAGGGTTGGGGTAGAAAACCAAATTGGGTTAGTTTTGACTCGCATGACAGACATACTAGAGCGATTGGTGTCCCAACAAGGCCAGGGAATTGGACAAGTGAACCAACTTGGAAACCAAGAAATAGGAGAGGATAGGGCTTTAGAGAGATTTCAAAAGTTTTTCCCTCCTAAATTTTCTGGGGGTCTAAACCCCGATATAGCTGAGAATTGGTTGGAGAATATAAGAAATATATTTGATGCACTAGATTATTCCGAGGAGAGAGAAGTAAATTTTGCTGTGTTCCAACTTGAAGGACCGGCTCGAGCATGGTGGAATGTTATAAGAAACAAGTGGGAAAGAGATTTCAGAAGATATGAATTTCGAGGACGAAATTCTCTTTAAGGAGGGTAGGTTGTGAGGACCCGAAAATTTTGCTTATTTTATTTATTTTATTGGCTCAAATAAGTATTTACTCATCCGATTTCTCCGATTATTATTTTCTAACCTTTTTAGGCCTAATTAAATATATCCATAGCTTAGTTATATTTTTAAAGTGATTTGTTTCGAAAATTAATTTCTGAAGGCTCGTTAAGTGAAAATAGTAAATACGCGACTGGAGTAAATAATCGATTTGAGAAATTACATATATTTTGAATTTATTTTATTTTCTTGAGTTATTAAAAATAATAATAATAATAATAATTTTATGTGAAAAATAATATAATTGTGCTAAACTATTAAATTACTTGGTTTTGTTTTACTAAATTAATATTTCTAAGGTAAAATATTTCATTGACTTAATAATTAATTCTTTGAATTCCAATAGCTAATTTTCATCGTTAATAATGTTAAGGGTTATAGGAACCTTAGTAATAAGAGGAGGTTGATAAATTGTAGACAAAATCGTTACAAGAACACTAAGTATACTTATGACGTTAAAATCTCGATAATCGAACTCCTGCGAGATTAGTGTATCATTAGATGTTTAAACTACTTTTGGGGTAAACTTTAGAAGTTGGTTAAAATTTAGGACTTAAGTGGAAAAGTTGGAAGAGACGTGAAAAGACTAAAATAGCCTCCACACCCTCGGAAAACTACCATGCAACCACAAAACCACTCTCGGCCAACCATAAAAGACAACATTTCCATTCCTGTCGAATGCAATTTCTTTCTCCTTTCAACACTCAACCCTTCTCCATCCGCAAATCCTATCCATTAGCTCACCTCAAACACAACCACTTCACTTCATACCCTTACCTCGTGATCATCGATTGAGAGGGAGAGAGCTGCAGCCTGCAACCGAGAGAAAAGAAAAGAAAGGAAGCGTGTGAGCTGCGAGTCTTCTGTTCTGTCCGTGAGCTTGAGGGAAGAGACAGTGCGTGAGCTGCTGCTGCACTCTCCACCTTCACTTCAACCAGCTACAATCCATCTCCAACCGCAACACCACCACACCTGCAACCACCGGCAACCAAGACAGCAGCCAATCATCCATCGCGTGCGTGAGTTAGCCGTGAGGAGAGTAAGACAACTTCAGCTTCTGCCGCGTGTGTAAGCTTCCAGTAGAGGTAATCTCTGGACTGAAACCAATAGATTATAGGTAGATTAAGCTGTATATGGACTTGCATGTGAGGTTGGAGTGTCCGGATGAGGAAATCAAAGAAAAGGAAAATCTGATTTTTGATGGAAATAGTTTTGCCGAGAAGCTGAAACAGAAATGCAGCTTTAATCTTGTTTCTTTGGAGTAATCTGAGCTTTTAAATGTTGTTAACTAACTAAGAACTAGGTGATTAAGTCTTGCATGAAGTTAGTTAGTTCGGATTAAGCTAGAAAAGAAGAGATGAAACAGAATCGGCTTGCCTGCAAGCTCATCCGAGAGTGGCCGAACAACTTCCTGGTTGATTGATGAACTTTTGGTAACAACCGAGCTGAATCTTGTAAGTCCCAAAGACAACCAAGAGGGGGGGGTGAATTGGGTTGATTAAAATCTTAACCAAATTTATGCACTTTTTCTTTAATAAAAATTTACTTTCTTTTATAGTAAAGATCAACCAAGTAGATTAGAAGACAATAGCAATATTGATCAGAAAAACAAGTTTATATAAGCAATGAGAATTTTATTAAACAAAAAGAATAATAGGAAATCAAACCAATTGTCTACCAAGCTTTCCTCAAACTTGAAGACTAATCACAAGGTTGAGCAACTTCTCTTTGATGAAATATGATCAACTAGATGTACAATGGAGGGAGCACTTCCTCCTTGCCCTAAGCCTCACTTAGTCAAGCTAAGAAGTTTTACAAACACTCGGATAACCCTCAACAAAGCTACACTAATGAAACTTTCAACCACAAGAGAAAAGCCCACAAGAAGTTCACACCACTTAGAGAACAAATCTAACTTTGGAGACTATTTTCTAGCTAAAATATCTCTTGAGATCTTGTAGACCAAGTGTGCAAAAGTTCTTACTTCGTGCAGAACAGTTTGTTTTTAAAGGGGAACAAAAATGGGCTTCATTAAAGCTTCCAACGGATAGAAGGCAGATGAAGAGTCAGCTAGCCGTTGGGGCTTTCGGACATCCGACGATCAAATTATCGTCCGAACCAATCGTCCGAAAATCAGCCAAATTGAAGTTCGGACGTCTGATGGAATTTTATCGTCCGAGCTTCAGTGTCCGAACGTCGTCCAGAGAGTTATCAAATCTTTGAGGAATTTTTAGGACGTCCGATGATCTTGATGTTCGTCCGAAGCATGCGTCCGATCCTTCAGGACGTCCGATGCTTCCTTGCGAGCGTCCGACAGTGTCTTGGCAGAGAGTCATCAAAGCTTTGTGGAATTTTTAGGACGTCCGACACGATCGATGTGCGTCCGACAGAAACTCCTTCCTGATGTTCTTCATCCCTTCGGACGTCCGACAGATTCCTTTCGGCCGTCCGACATGAGTGTCCTGTTTTTGCTCACGACATATTCGTACCTGATTCTTTGATAGGCAACAACACTTATATTTGAAGAAAGTTAGATAAAACATTTCAAGGAACCAAGACTAACAAAATTGTCATACTTAAAAGACAGTATCTTTGATCGGAACAAAACAATGACTAAATTTGTTTATATTATTCCAATCTTGTTTGCCACATCCAAAGCATCGTAGTCTGGAGTTAATCGAACATATGCTTACTTTGTTCCATCAGGCCTGATCAAAGTGTTCACTTTCTTGGACTGTATAAACATTTCAACAAACTTTTGTGATCATCAAAACCAAGAATAACATTCTCCCCCTTTTTGATGATGACAAAACAAAAGTTTGAAATGAAATTTGATGATTGCATTATAAGCTCCCCCTTTCTCACGAACTCCCCCTTATTTAGTGAATCATAAAATTTTGAAAATTTTGAAAAAGCTCCCCCTCACTTGGCTGCCCATCCGAGTTAAACAATTTTCCAAAAATATGACAATTAAGCATATCAGCCAATTTAAACAATCAATCCAACATATCCAACATCACCAATCATCAATCATCAATCAATACCAATCATCAATCATCAATCAATACCAATCATCAATCAATCCAGTCCTCTCCCCCTTTTTGTCATCACAAAAGGGCAACCAATCACATCAACACATCCACAAACACATTCATCAATGAAAACCAAATTCATTGCATCAAAATACTTAAACATCCATAAACACAGTCATCATTCAAAATACTTAACATAAACATACAGTACCAACAAGAGAAACATTAAAAGAAGGTTACAAATGTTGACCATTACAAAACACATAAAATAGACAAACAGAATGCAAATGTCCTAAGTAGTGAACTATGTGGATCCAGGAGTTCTTCGAGAGAGCTGATATTGGGAGAGGTCCTCCTCTTCAGTTTCTTCATCAGCTTCAGCATCCACTTCAACTGGTTCCTTGCCTTTATTTGCTGTGGAAGGACCATGAGGAGTCACAGGAGTTGATGAACCAGGGTCTGGAATTGATGAGCTTGGATCAGTGGGGTGTGGCTCTTTGTCATGGGACACTTCCTCAACCACAGGTGGGGGAAAGAGAAGGTTCTTTTTGTCTAGAAAGGCAGTTTGTTGCTCAGAGGACATGGTGAGCATTAGGCCATGTTCTAGAAGAAGAACATGCTGTTTGAGTTCATGAAGACGCTCAATCACTCCATCATTGGAGGAGGAAGATGCCTTAGTGGCAGATTTCCTAGGATGAATGGGAATGAGTGGAATAGATGAAGGATCATGTGCAGCCTTAGACCTATGTTCACTGGACGATGTCTCTTTATAAGACCACATATTATCTTTAAAAACAAGATTTTTCCTTTCAAAGTATCCTTTGGTAAAGGCATAAGAAGATGCTTCTTTGGGACAAACACCTAAAATTGGAACTTTGAAAAACTCAAAAATCTTTTGAAGAAACTTTCCATAGGATAGTTTTCTGCGAGAGTCAGTGGTATAGCGAAGTAAAAACTTGCACATGACAAAACCAAAATCAATCCGAATTTTTTCTCGAAAACAATAAAAGAGGATTTTGTTTGCATCAGTTCTATGGCCATCAGTAGGCACAAGCAGGTTTGAAATGATAGAAAAAGCAATTAAATTCACAGGGGCAAGATCATTCAGTTTAGCATCAGCAGGGGAGGAAAAACTTCTTTTAAAATAGGTCATCATTTTAGCCCCATCAAAATGATTATCAGCATTAGGGTGCTCTTCATAGGAAAAGAAATTTGTAATTTTATCCTTGCACCCACGTTCAATGGTAGTATTTAAAATGGAATTCACAATTTCAGAGTCAAAGATTAAGTCTACCCCATTAACCCTGGAAAAGATTTCAGTTTGGTCAGACCCTTTTCTAAGATTAGCAAAAAATTGATGCAGCATTTCAGGATAGTAAACATTTGGCATAGAAATGATATGCGACCATTTCTGAAAAGCAAACAACTTCAGAATGGTTTCTAAACCTATGAGACGAAATTCAGAAGGGTTTACAGTACGTTGAGGGATGACACCTTTCTGGGATATCAAGGAGTGTTTGTCTCTTGCTGTATCATCAAAGAATGTAGGGGGTGGGGCTGATTTTGGAGGCGGTTGAGCAGAGGTTCCCTGTCCAGATTCAGGCTGAGAGGTGGGTTGAGGAGTAGGCCGTGACATTTGACCCTTTATGGCTCCTCTCTTGAAGCGTTTGGATGAACGTTTGACCGTAGGAAGATCCTCATCCTCATCCCTGAGTGGATGCTTGCGTCCGGCAGTAACCTTTCCTCCTCTCAGATTCACCATTGTGTGAAATGTGTGGAATGAAGAATGCAAATGATGCACACAGTAGTAGGGAAGTGATTTGCACAGAAATTTTGGGACAAAAAGGCCTTAAACAAGATATGGCAGAGCGGTTATGAGAAAGTAGGGTTTTGAAGGAAATTTGGGAATTTGTGAAATGTTATGCGATTCGGGGAAATGATCAGGAGAAATGAATCGCAATCAGTCAGAAAAAGTTTTGTTTGAGTCAATTTGAGAATGAGAGCTTCAAAATGGTACGAATTTGAGAGTGAGGGAAGAGAGAGTTTTCGTCCGAGAGGAAATAGAATAGGAAGAGTCTGAAGCAAATGAGAAAGAAGGTTATTTAAAAAATTGATCCGTTGCACTGTCGGACGGCCGAACGACGTTGCGCGTCCGACAGCTGCGTCCGAACAGGCGCAATCTGGAAAATGGCTGAAGAACATTATCGGACGTCCGTTCATCTTCTTTCGGACGTCCGAAGACCCAAAAATTAAGATGATTTTTCGATTATTCCTAATTTTGATCTTAGATGAATGAACTGATCTAATGGCAAAACTTTTGTAAAAATATCCACAAATTGATCTTTAGAACAAACATAATTTACACATATTTCACCTTTTTGAACAAGATCACGAATAAAGTGATGCTTTATATCTATGTGCTTTGTCCTAGAATGATGAATAGGATTTTTGGTCAAATTTATAGCACTAGTATTATCACAGAATATAGGCATGCAGTCATACAACAATCCAAAATCATTCAAGGTGTGCTTCATCCATAAAAGTTGAGCACAACATGTACTAGCGGCAATATATTCCGCTTCGGTTGTAGACAGAGAGATTGCACATTGTTTCTTGCTAAACCAAGAGACTAAACAATTTCCAAGAAAATGACAAGTTCCACTAGTACTCTTTCTATCCACACGACAACCTCCAAAATCAGCATCCGAATAACCATATAGTGCAAACTCATTAGATCTAGCATACCAAAGACCATAGTCTAATGTACCTTTCAAATACCTAAAAATCCTTTTTACAGCATTCAAATGTGATTCTTTTGGACAAGATTGAAATCTAGCACACAAGCAAACAGCAAACATAATATCAGGTCTACTTGCGGTTAAATAGAGTAGGCTTCCGATCATACCTCTATAATGCTTTTCATCCACATGATTACCTTCTTCATCTTTGTCAAGCTTTGTAGAAGTGCACATTGGAGTTCCAACTTGCTTTGAGTCCTCCATGCCAAACCTTTTCAGCAATTTCTTGGTATATTTTGCTTGATTTATAAACATTCCCTCAAGAGCTTGATGTATTTGAAGTCAAAGGAAGAAATTTAATTCTCCCATCATACTCATTTCAAATTCACTTTGCATAGTGGTGGAAAACTCCTTACATAGATACTCATTAGTAGCACCAAAAATAATATCATCAACATATATTTGCACAATAAGAAGGTCATTCAACACTTGCTTAGTAAAAAGTGTGGTGTCCACAACACCCCTTTTGAAACCATTTTCAATCAAAAAACCACTTAGTCTTTCATACCAAGCTCTTGGAGCCTGTTTTAGACCATATAAAGCTTTAGATAGTTTAAACACATGACTTGGAAATTTTGTATTTTCAAAACCGGGAGGTTGATCCACATATACTTCTTGATCAATGAAACCATTTAAAAAAGCACTTTTAACATCCATTTGAAACAATTTGAAGCCTTTAAAGCATGCAAAAGCAAGAAGCATTCTAATAGATTCTAATCTAGCTACGGGAGCAAATGTTTCATCAAAATCAATTCCTTCTTCTTGTGCATATCCTTTAGCAACTAATCTGGCTTTATTTCTCACAACAACACCTTTATCATCCAACTTATTTCTAAAAATCCACTTTGTGCCAATGATAGGTTGATTTTGAGGTCTATTAACAAGTGTCCAAACTTCATTTCTCTCAAATTGATTAAGTTCCTCTTGCATTGCCAAAATCCAGTTTTCATCCTTTAAAGCATCATTGATATTTTTAGGTTCAAAAAGAGAAACTAAAGCAAAATTGTCAATCAATTTTCTAGATGAGGAATGAGTGTTTACATTCTCGGATGGATCACCAATTATAAGCTCTTTTGGATGATTTTGGCTGAATTTCCAAGCCTTGGGAAGATCTTTGAGTGGATCATCATTTTTGTCTTCATCTTCCTCTTCTTGATCATTATGAACTTCATTTTCCATTTCAGTTGCTGCTGGTTTAGAGCTTCCTTCATTTCCAATTGATAGCTTTTCCATTCCTTCTCGAACACCTACATCATCATCCTCACACGAACTTTTGGAATTATCATCATTGGTTTCATCAAATGTTATATGTATAGCTTCTTCAATCACAAGAGTCCTTCTATTAAAAACTCTATATCCTCTTTTATTCTCACAGTACCCCAAAAATATTCCTACATCAGATTTTTTATCAAACTTACCAAGATGTTCCTTTAGATTCAAAATAAAGCATTTACAACCAAATACTTTGAAATAACCAACCGTAGGTTTCTTATCAAAAATCAGCTCATAAGGAGTTTTCTTTAAAATAGGTCTCAAGAGTATTCTATTCATCACATAACATGCAGTGTTTACCGCTTCAGCCCAAAGATATTTAGGCAACCTACATTCATTCAACATAGTTCTAGTAGCCTCTTGAAGAGTCCTGTTTTTCCTTTCTACAACACCATTTTGCTGTGGAGTCCTTGCAATAGAGAACTCATGTGTTATACCATTATGATCACAAAATTCTGAAAAACCACAATACTTGAATTCCGTCCCATTATCACTTCTAATCCTAACAATTTTTAACCCAAGCAGATTTTGCACTTTAGCAAACAATGAAGTAAAATTCTTGAAGGCATCATCTTTATGAGCAAGAAATATCACCCAAGTGTATCTAGAATAATCATCAACAATTACAAAACAATATCTTTTACCTCCCAAGCTAGTAATTTGAGTGGGACCAAATAAATCAAGATGCAAGAGTTCCAAAGGTTTAGAAGTAGATACACACATCTTAGGTTTAAAAGAATTTTTTGTTTGCTTCCCAAATTGACATGCATCACATACTTTGTCCTTATCAAAACTGATTTTTGGCAAGCCTCTAACCAACTCCTTTTTCGAAATTTCCTTTAGTAAATCCATGTTAAAATGACAAAGTCTTCTATGCCACAACAAGGATCTTCATTTGAAGCTTTAAGACATTTTAAGCTAGAAGAATCAATTTTATCAAGAACCACAATATATATGTCGTTGAACCTCTTACCTTTGAACACAATATTATATTTGGAATCAAGCACAATGCATTCATGTTTTTTAAACAACACATTCAAGTCTTTATCACACAATTGACTAACACTAAGCAAGTTATAACTTAAGTTATCAACTAAGAGCACATTATGGACAAAAGTATCACCATCCTTACCAACATCACCTATTCCAATTGTCTTAGCTTTCACATCATCACCAAATGTCACTTTTCCACTTGACTTTGATTTCAGCTTTATGAACAAAGAGGGATCACCGGTCATATGCCTTGAGCAACCGCTATCAATAAACCATTTGGACTTGTTTGAGCATTTTTCCTGAAAAGAGAAAGTGTTTGGTACCCATTTTAATTTTTGGGTCCGCAATAGTTAGCATTGTATCTAACTAACCACATGCATTTCATCCCTTTGTTCAGATTTCTTTTCACATAGCAATCACCTTTCAAATGCCCTCTTTGACAACAAAAACCACACATAATGGAAGAGTCCTTAACATGTACTGGTTTGACATATCTCAATCCACCTCTTCTATATGTTGTGAAACCATGTGCATTTTTGTTGTGTGCAAATGTTCTTTGAAAAGTAGTAGGATGTGTAGATGACATGTTCCTTTTGATAAACTCCTGCTTTCTTGCTTTCAAAGTCTTATCCAAGTTGTCCATCCTTTTTTTCAAATCACAATGTCTTTCCTTCAGCATTTCACAAATATTTGTCTTTCTATCAAGCTCATTTTGAACATTACATCCGGCTCTTACAAGACTTTTATTGTCAGTCTTTAGTTGTTTATTTTGTTGAAAAAGACTTGCATTTTCTTGAATGAGAAAAGCCATTTTCTGTTTTAACTGCTTGTTTTTATCATAAGATTCCTTCAAGGCATTATGCAGTTTTTCAACAAAGGATTCAAGATCATCATCTTCATCATCATCACTTTTAGATTGAGAGTGTGTGGAAGTTACCTCATTATTTCCAATAGCCATGAAGGCCATTTGAGCTGATTCTTCTTCTTCTTCTACTTCCCCTTCGGAGTTGCATTCATTCCAAGTAATCTGAAAGTTGTTGAATCTTGGCTTCCGATCAGCTTTTCCATCTTTCATCTTCTTCATGGGGCATTCGTTTGCATAGTGTCCAATCTGTCCACATTCGAAGCATTTGTCCAACTGTTTCTTGTTGAAATCCTGTTTTCCTTTGTACTTTGCGATAGATGGCTGATTCTGGAATTGATTGCTAGGTCCTCCCCTTCTAAACTTTCTTTTATTCAAGATTCTCTTGAAGCCTCTGGTGATGAGAGCAAGATCATTATCATCACCATCCGAGTCTTCATCATCCAAGTGAGCTGTATCATCTTCACCTTGAGTAGTCTTTAGAGCAATGTTTCTCTTTGCTCTAGCTTCCTCTTCCTCCTGCACTTTAGATTTCAGTTTCAACTCATAAGAGGTTAGTGAGTTAATGATAGATTCAATAGGCACAGAACTTAAATCCTTAGCCTTCTCTATTGCAGTCACTTTATTTTCCCATTCTTTGCCCAACGCATTGAGAATTTTCCTGTTCTTCTCTCCCAAGGTGTACTCTTTGCCCAACACCTCGAGATCTTTGATCAAGTCAGTGAACCTGCAATACATTTTGTCAATATCCTCAAGAGGTTCAATTCTAAATGATTCATATTTTGTGACCAAGATAGCCTTTTTCTGTTCTTTAACATTGTCACCACCCTCATGGATTTCTCTTAGTTTATCCCACATTTCTTTGGCCGATTTGCAGCCTTTTACTCTAATTGATTCATTTGAATCTAGGGCACTATAAAGAACATTCATGGCCTTGGCATTTAATGTGAGGTTAGTCCTATCTTGAGCATTCATTTCAGCTCTCATTTTTGGCCGAAGCAACCCTGTATCTGCATCAAGAAAGTTAGCTTCATGCGGTCCTTCACTCACAATAAACCATAGTTCAATATCAATAGATTGCAAAAAGATAATCATCCGTTCTTTCCAGCTAACATAGTTGGAGCCACTGAACATGGGAGGCCTAGTAACAGATTGCCCCTCAACAAACATAGCATGACTGGTTGTCATCTTTACTCCAAGCCGTTAGAGCTTAATCTCAAAGAGACCAAGCTCTGATACCAATTGTAAGTCCCAAAGACAACCAAGAGGGGGGGTGAATTGGGTTGATTAAAATCTTAACCAAATTTATGCACTTTTTCTTTAATAAAAATTTACCTTCTTTTCTAGTAAAGATCAACCAAGTAGATTAGAAGACAATAGCAATATTGATCAGAAAAACAAGTTTATATAAGCAATGAGAATTTTATTAAACAAAAAGAATAATAGGAAATCAAACCAATTGTCTACCAAGCTTTCCTCAAACTTGAAGACCAATCACAAGGTTGAGCAACTTCTCTTTGATGAAATATGATCAACTAGATGTACAATGGAGGGAGCACTTCCTCCTTGCCCTAAGCCTCACTTAGTCAAGCTAAGAAGTTTTACAAACACTCGGATAACCCTCAACAAAGCTACACTAATGAAACTTTCAACCACAAGAGAAAAGCCCACAAGAAGTTCACACCACTTAGAGAACAAATCTAACTTTGGAGACTATTTTCTAGCTAAAATATCTCTTGAGATCTTGTAGACCAAGTGTGCAAAAGTTCTTACTTCGTTCAGAACAGTTTGTTTTTAAAGGGGAACAAAAATGGGCTTCATTAAAGCTTCCAACGGATAGAAGGCAGATGAAGAGTCAGCTAGCCGTTGGGGCTTTCGGACGTCCGACGATCAAATTATCGTCCGAACCAATCGTCCGAAAATCAGCCAAATTGAAGTTCGGACGTCCGATGGAATTTTATCGTCCGAGCTTCAGTGTCCGAACGTCGTCCAGAGAGTTATCAAATCTTTGAGGAATTTTTAGGACGTCCGATGATCTTGATGTTCGTCCGAAGCATGCGTCCGATCCTTCAGGACGTCCGATGCTTCCTTGCGAGCGTCCGACAGTGTCTTGGCAGAGAGTCATCAAAGCTTTGTGGAATTTTTAGGACGTCCGACACGATCGATGTGCGTCCGACAGAAACTCCTTCCTGATGTTCTTCATCCCTTCGGACGTCCGACAGATTCCTTTCGGCCGTCCGACATGAGTGTCCTGTTTTTGCTCACGACATATTCGTACCTGATTCTTTGATAGGCAACAACACTTATATTTGAAGAAAGTTAGATAAAACATTTCAAGGAACCAAGACTAACAAAATTGTCATACTTAAAAGACAGTATCTTTGATCGGAACAAAATAATGACTAAATTTGTTTATATTATTCTTTGCCACATCCAAAGCATCGTAGTCTGGAGTTAATCGAACATATGCTTACTTTGTTCCATCAGGCCTGATCAAAGTGTTCACTTTCTTGGACTGTATAAACATTTCAACAAACTTTTGTGATCATCAAAACCAAGAATAACAAATCTGGACTGGAAATGCTAGCTAATTAGTTCAGTAGTTGTGCATGTGAGATTTAAGTGCCAAATACAAGGTTTTAACCGAAGGAAAATTTTGTTTATGACTGAGTAAATGCTGGAAAATTTACGTGACTTGCCAAGGGAGTGAAACAAAAATTTGCAGTTGTTTCTGGAATTTTTCATTAGCAAACAATGTTTAGAAATGCATGAAATATATGTGTCTTAAGTCTTGTAAGATATTCAGTTGTAAAGTACTGGATCCGTTGGATGAATTGACCAAAAATGTTGAAACATAGCTGCTGCAATTTTTTTTCCAGCTTAGCCGATGGTGGCTCTTTTGAGTTTTAATGGAAACTTAGTGAGTGGGCTCTATGAATTCTCACAATGACTTGGATGATCTGATTAGCTAGTCAAGTATTTGCATGTCGGATTTGAGTACTTAATACCATGATCTAACCGAGGAAAAAATTGGTTCTATGACCAACTAAGTGCTGGAAAATTTCTGATGGTGCCGAGGGATGCATAGTTCAAAAATGTTCAGTTTTGCCCTGTTTTAATCGCACCACTCTTGTGCAAAATTTTGAGGGTTTCATGACTTGTATATCATGTTTATATGTTGAGTATATGGTGTACAAAGTTTCATTAAAAAATATTGAGTTTTGGTTGGTCAAATAAAATGATTTCACAAAGCTAGTAAATCTGGAACTGTTTTTGTAATGCTCTGACCAGCTTTCGTATTTCGGCCATAATTTTGAGCTCCGATGTCAAAATCGAGTGCCATCAGCGGCATTTGAAACTAGACATTCCAACCTTTCCGACGATATAAAATGGACATTCTGATTCCATGTATGTGAGCCAAACCAACCGTTTTAAGTCGGCTGTTCTGTTTCTCTGTTTTACAAGAACAAAATGCTGAGGCTGCAACTTGTGGCTCGAATTCGAGCTAGTTGTGTGCCGAATTTCAAAATGATTTCTTCTGTGAAATTATAGCTCTATGAATGTGTTTTCCAACGCCTTAAACCATGCCAAATTCCGAGTTAATTTGAGTGATCTGTGATCAAAATATGAAACCTGCTCTGTCCTTGAAAACCCTGATTTTTAGACAGATTTGATGCAAGGTTTGGCAAAGACTTGCTAACTGAATATTTTGAATGCTTTCCATGTGGAATCTTAGAAAAGTGTATTCTAGAAACTTTTAGTACTTTGGAAGAGGTTTCCATTAGTACCAATCTTTCTAATTTTGACATGTAGAATGTGAGATACGATTTTTCAAAGTATCGTATCAAAACTGAAAATTTTCCGAATTTCACGGAAGGGAGTTTTTCAAGTACTCCTTATTCCTTCGATATTATTCAAATGTTTTATCCTTGATTTTCATGATGTAGACTTAATTTCTCTTGTACCTTGAAAGCCTGCTTGAGAATCTCGATTTAGGATAATTAAGGCTTGTTTCACGAGATTTTTTCCTAAGATTGTACTATGATACGATCTTCATCAATAGTAGGGATTATAAATGATAGACTATTACTATTTGTTCAGGCGCACACGAGGACCTTCAAGAGGATCCGACAGAGGACGCTTGAACTTCAAATTGAACCTATTGCTCTTGTTGCTAGGTGAGTGTTCCATATAGGAATACGTAATTGAATAAGTCTAGGACATGCTCATTTCATGATTATTAAGTGTTAAGTTTTTACCATACTCATGTCTATATAAATAATGAATACTTGCATTGTATACCAACAGGAATTGGTTAAATGATTAACCATATCAAATGACTATATGAACTCGATACATGTTTAATTGGCTAGATTACTTGCTTAACCTACTTGGTTTTGTAAAATGAGTATCCCTGCTTGTTCTATGCTTATTTGGTTAAAGTGTTTTCTTGACTCGATATGTGATAATTTGAAAAACGATTTTTGGATCCATCGAAGTGAGCAGTGTGTACTTTATCACACTAGCCTTTCGAGTGGTGACTTGTGTGAAATGTTTTCGTGAATATCTTACGTGTTGTGACGTCATTGGGTGAATCCCTCGACCAGTTTACGTGTTGTGAATCTCCTCGACTCTCGCGTGATAAAAATAAGATAACGGCCAATGATGGCCTATTGATATGGCAAATGCCTGTCAAATAACCGTCACTACTCAACCGTTAACCGTGAACCGTGAACCGTGAACCGTGAACCGTTTACCAACCCACATGACTATTCAATATCCGTGAATTACATGCTTCCATGAAATCAACTTGTATTGCTTACGTGCTTACGTGCTAAGTATCCACTTGATTACTTGATTATCATGAATCACATGTTATATGAAGTTGTCCATCATTGATAGGCGAGTGTGTACTTTACCTCACTCGACCTACTCAAATGATGAATTTTACCTTTTGTCGAATTACTTGGTTACCTGTGCATGTTGTAAGCTCTAAGCTGAACTTGGGCCCTGCCTCGGTTACTGACCTACTCGAGCCAGGACTGGGCTCGGTCGGGTAGGTTGGAACCCTGGACAACCGTTTCGGTATACTCGAGTACTACCACTGGAGGGATAAGGTGATGGCCAGTCAACCGAAGGAGTTACCGATGGGAGTTATAAGGACGGGAAGTGGACCGAGTACTGTATCCTTTTGTGTTTGCTTTACTATTAATACTGTTATTGCTCTCCTAGTCGACATTTCTCGGGTAAGACTCCTCATGAGCATTAATCTCTGAGACGAAGCAATCCTTGTAATGTTCTTCTAGTCGGACGAGCCATTATTTGTTTGACTAAAATTCATGAAAATATATGTATATGGTCATTCATTCCAAAAATACGTTAGTGATTTTAGATAATTTATGAGTTGTACTCATAGTAAAGTTACCAGCAAAAGTACTACTACTACATGTGTTTTCAAAGTAGCAATTACCCGAGTAATGATTATCACCTCATGATAACCTGCCATTGTGTAACCTCGAACCATGCATATGACATGCACAACTTTCTTGATTTGTTTGAACTGTTAGAGTGTCTTGGAACCTCATTGGGCTGTGTAGCTCATCCCACGTTGTGGTTTACTTTTACAGGGTTTGAGACTAAGGGTGCCCGGAAGTAGTACTAGATTGTTTACTTTTAGGATTGTAATTCGAGTTAAACAATGTAGTTTTGCCTTGGGTTGCCACTTGAAGTGGGAAAAGTGTAAACCCTGGATTTGTATGTGGCTTGTATGAATTTGTTACTTGGCTTGCAAGGATGTATTTGAATTGATGTTTTGTTTCTTGGGTTGTATTCGGGAAGGTATTTTAAGAATCGACGTTGGCTATCTTAAGGCACTGTTATCTCTGAAGTTAATGTGATTCTAGAAACCGGCTTATTTGGAGGGAAACGATGTTGTAATAGATTAGGTTATACTTCGGAAGGATTTTTGCTAGCTTGCTTGCGTGAGTCCTGGCGAGAGCTAGGCAGACGGCCCGCCAACCCTCTGGTTCGCCTTAGGGGGAAGTGGGGTCGCCACAACTACTTTATCCAAATGTTTTAAAATGGTGAACTTTTTAGTTCACTTACCTTATGTATTTGATCATAGGTTTCGAAAGCGAACCCGCGGATCCTTTCACCGAGGAAAGTTAACTTTTCTAAACGCGGTGAGTGTTCCAACTGCATGTTCCCTGCTCATTGTTGCTAGAAGTTTGCTAGACATTACTTGATTTGACATTTCATAGGCGAGTGTGTACTTTATAACAGTTGACCTAACTCGACTAAATACTTGATATCTCATTCATGCATGTACAAGTAACTTGATTTGCATGTGACCTATATATTGACTTGAAATACTTGAAATGCTTTGAAATGTGACATGCTGGGAATTATTTGTAACTTGGTCAGGGTTAGGTGAGTGTGTCCTTATTCGCACTCGTCCTTCTCTTCTTGAATGATTTTGTATTTGCTTGAACTTGATTGACCTGTACTTGTGTTTGACTTGTAAGTGCTGAGCGGTAGCATGTACCACACTCAATCTGAGTAGGAGGTGCCTCTCATCCCGTCTCAGTACCTCTATCTTGATTAAGTTGATTGGAGAGTTATTTCATCGATCATACTTGTTCTTACTTGGGTATACTCGAGTATTACCACCACTATTTCTATTTGGTGTTCGGTCCCGATAGGGGGTTGATGGGTGGATGGAGATAAGTGGTGCTCTACTGGACTTGTTACTATATCTCAAACATTGACGGAGTGTCAACGGACTTGGAAAATGTTGCTGCGGAACTGGCTGCAAGTGAAACACTGTACGGGACTAAGTGCTACGCTTGAATTCTAGCAGGAGCCACCATATCAGCTGTATCAATGTTTGAATCCTAGGTGCTCTGCCTAGAACCTGGCAGAAGCCACTGTATCAGTACCGTATTCTTTTTCTTGCTGGTGTTAAAGTACTTATCTGAATGTGTGAACGGTCCATGACATTATTTGTAACTGTTTATTATCTTCATTCTAAGTTTTGAGTTATGTGGAAAATATCTTGCCAATTTGACTGCATGTTTTCTTGGAACCTCACTGGACTGTTAGCTCATTCCTTTATTTGTTTTCCTTAACAGGATGCGGGGATGAGAGAGACAAAAATAGCACCAGTTGCATTAGGAATTTTAAACCTGTATTTGGCCGATACTATATTATAATACTAGTTGTTCAAGCTCATACTTTTGGCTTGTACTTTGGCTTGTATATTCGGATGATTTGTAGCATGTACATCGTATATTGAAGAATTATAGTGTTATTGATTTGGCATTCAAAGAATAGTGAGCTCGAAAGTTGTAGTTCTCATTTTAAGTAATTGCCATCCTTTTTACACTTGGAAATGATGAGAACATGAAGATTTGGATTCCCTTCAAATTCAAGAAAATTTGATTGATGGTTGATTGTGCAATCGGGTTCAAGAATCATTGAAGATTTGTCATGCTTATTTCTTGTTATTTATTTAAGTAAGTTCCAGCAATACTTGTTAGTTAGTCTTGAGTTATTAAGGGAAATAAAGGCTAAGGTCATGTTGACCATAGTTAAGCCAATTGAGTCAGTTAGTTTCCTATTCTAATTGAATTAGAGTTTTAGAAAAGTAGTTAATTACTTTCAAATTTATTTAGGAAGTTGTGTCAAGTCAAATAAGGAAGCTTGTAATGTTTCCAATTTAGATTAGGGTTTTGAGTCTTGTATGGCTATAAATAGCCAACTTTATTTAACTATTGGGGGAGATGGAGGATGAATTAATAAAAAGAGAGTTGTCTCCTTTTATGGAGTTCCTTGATGGAACTTGCGTTTCTCCTTGAACAATATCAAGTATTTAGCTTGGATACTTGTGGTGTTCAAGGCAAGATGATCACATCATCTTGTTCTTTCAAGCCAATAACCAATCCACTAGGTTTTTAGAGACGGGTTCTCTTTAGGTCTAGTAAGGTAGTTATTGTTCCATAACCAATAACCAATCCACTAGGTTTGGAGAGACGGGTTCTCTTTAGGTCTAGTAAGGTAGTTATTGTTCCATAGCCTGATCAAGATAGATCCTTCCGCTGCCTGATCGACTTGGTTCTTCAAGACAGGTTCTTGCTGGGTCGAGTTCGTATCATCTGGTATCAGAGCTTCGGCTCTTGATTCAGGTTAATAACCTTTTCTTTTCTTTTTTTTTCTTCTATTTATTTTTCTACCAAAACCCTAGCCGCCTTTTGATTTAAAAGAAACAAAAAAATAAATTTTGATTCTTGTTCTCTTGATTTTATCACTTGAATCTAACCTATCCTGTGACGCCCCGAAAAAAAAAATGAGTTTGAGAACCCGGAAATTTTCTAATTTTCTAGGGTTTATTTTTTTTAATCGCCCGCCTTTTCTACATTTTCTTTATTAGAAAAATTCCCCAGATAAAGTTTATGAGCAAAGATAGTTTTAAAATGATTTTTCTAGTGTCGGTTAGTTTTTGAGAAATTAAGAGCGTATTTTGAACGTGGGACCCGCAAGTGCGGTAAATGCATTATATTTTTGACAACTTGTTGGAATTTTGTATTAAGTGATATTATTGTACAATGTGTTAAGATATTTGTATTGGAGAGACAAAAAGATAAGTTTTAAACCTAAAGGTGACAAGTGTCACTTTCTTACTCAAGGGTGGACTTTGACCATTTTACTACCTTTACTAATTGATTAAAAACTTGACCCAAAATTCATCTTCTTCATAAGCTCCTTGGCCGAACCTCTTGGAGACAAAAAGAGAGAAAAGCTTCCAATTTCTTCCTTCTATTTCTTGCCCAATCTCACAAACCAACCGTTAAAACCGTGATTTGCTCCATAAAAATCTTTCTCTTGGTGGTATTAAGGTGTGTGGTGAAGTGGTTTGAGAAGCAAAGGTGCTAAGTTGGGTCTTTTCTTGGGTTTGCATGGTAAGTGACTAAGGAACCTTTCCTTTGATCTTGATAATGTTCAATTAGTGATTGGTGGTGGTTGAATAAGTGATTTTATGGATGATTTCATGATTTAGGTTGAAATTAGTGAAGTTTTATATTTAATTAGGATTTTTCTGTTCTCATATGATTGTTATTATGTGGTTATGTATGATGATTGGAAATGATAGTTGATGATTCTAGAAGGTGGAAAAAGTGGAAGATTGCAAGGAAATTCTGTTTTGGAAGAAATCTGGAAAATTAGGGTTCTTGGTTCTTCATTCTGTCCGAAATTTTTGGTCCTAGATAGAGGCCGAATTGGCCTTGGATCAAAACATGAAAGTTGTAGGTATTGATGTTTTAAGGGTGCCTACAAAATTTCAGGGCAATTGGAGTAGTGTAGAATGAGATAAGCCGAATTTACTGTTGCTGTTCTGGGTTCATCAGGATGTAAGAACTGCGCCTGTAATGGGTTGTTTTGACTGGAATTGCTTTGGATTTGGTTGTTGAGGTCTTCTGATGAAATGTAGCTTGATGTCCTATCTACCATATGCCTTTGGATTTTCTGCATTTGGACCTGTTTAGACTGAGTTGTACTGATTACAGCATAGTGTAATTTGTAAACCTGCAATTACGGTTCTGGTTTGTTATTTGGCATATTTGACTTAGTTGTGTTGGGATTTGGACTGAGTGACCTTCTACAATGTTGTAGCCCTGTCTTTTAGCTTCGAAACGGTGTATCTTGAACCTTCATCCGATACTCGATGTGCCTTTGGTACCATTACCGCAAAATGACGTCAAAACTATTTTTCTGATTTTGAGCTTAACTTTCATTTCCGGACTTTTCCCTAGCTTGACTTGTACTAGTACTACTTGGAGCCTGCTGAATGGCTATTGGATGAACTTGTTGTTGTGTGTGTACCTTTGGGATGAAATGAGGAAATAACGAAGCCATTATGGCTGGAAAAGTTAGCAAATTCAGGGGAAGTGCTGTCCGAACTTTGAAGGGACTTGTTTGCATTGAGTTTGTGATCTAAGACTTGGATTTGAGCAAGGCAATGCTATACGATGGATGGTTTCAGGGCCGTGGAGGTGAGTGACCTCAAACTATTTCTAAAATTATTTATGAACCATTTCTTGCATTATTTACTTTTGAACTGTTTTCAAAGTTACTTTTGGAACTGTTTTCTTACATATCATGCGTGCTTGCATATCAGTGTCTTGTTATTATTGATTTTGCTTTCAATGATTGTTAAAACGAGTTTTTTAGGCGAGTGTGTACTTTATCGCACTCGACCTAAATAAATATGAAATTTTCAATGATTAATGATTAAATGCTACTTGCGCATGAATGTAAGCCTTTTGGCCTGAACTGGCCATTGCCCCTTGTTACCGGTCGTCTCGAGCCAGAAGCGGACTCGGTCGGGCGACTAGGAACTTGGGTGAACGTTTCGGTATACTCGAGTATTACCTTGTAGGTTGGTGGAGCCTGGCCAAAAGCCAGGGACGGGGTGAATGAATGCACGAATGAAACCAAATGCAATGAAATGACAGGAGAACGAACGTATCCTTTTCATGAATGTTACTATCGCTTTCCATTGTAAATGTTTCGTGAATTATTGATACTCCATATTGAAATGACATCATTGAAATGAACGATTGTGAAACTGATTTGATAACTGATTTTACTGGTTACTCGCTGAGCTTCTAGCTCACCCCAAAATATTTTATTCCCCTCCACAGGGCTCAAGGCGAAGGGGTGGCTTGTAGTGTTTATTCATGGATTATCTCATGTATGGATTGAATTTGGATTCCTTTTGTGTAATCATTCATATCGGGATTGTATTGAACGTTTAGAATTGATTGGATGTGTAATAGTCAAGATTTGGACTTCCTCCTGTATAATAATTGTGATCAAGGATCAGAGTGGCAGTGGAAGCGTGGACGCTTCGCTTTTGATATGTAAATGTTGGAATATTTGATTTTTATTTGAGACTTTATCTTGTATTTGTTTGAGGACTGTAGTGATCGACTGAGTCCCGGCGAGAGCTGGGCAGGCGGCCCGCCGAACCCTCTGGTTTGCCTTTAGGGGGAGGTGGGGTCGTGACAAGTGGTATCAGAGCTTAGGCTTCAGATCTTTGTAGTGTATCCTAGGCTTGAAGTTTAGGATGCCGGACTGTGGGTTTGATTTGACTCTTGAGAGATTTTTACGGGATGTCCTGACTTGATTGGTACAAGAGGGAATGTCGAGGACGACATTCTTTTAAGGAGGGGAGATTGTGACGCCCCGAAAAAAAAAAAGAGTTTGAGAACCCGGAAATTTTCTAATTTTCTAGGGTTTATTTTTTTTAATCGCCCGCCTTTTCTACATTTTCTTTATTAGAAAAATTCCCCAGATAAAGTTTATGAGCAAAGATAGTTTTAAAATGATTTTTCTAGTGTCGGTTAGTTTTTGAGAAATTAAGAGCGTATTTTGAACGTGGGACCCGCAAGTGCGGTAAATGCATTATATTTTTGACAACTTGTTGGAATTTTGTATTAAGTGATATTATTGTACAATGTGTTAAGATATTTGTATTGGAGAGACAAAAAGATAAGTTTTAAACCTAAAGGTGACAAGTGTCACTTTCTTACTCAAGGGTGGACTTTGACCATTTTTACTACCTTTACTAATTGATTAAAAACTTGACCCAAAATTCATCTTCTTCATAAGCTCCTTGGCCGAACCTCTTGGAGACAAAAAGAGAGAAAAGCTTCCAATTTCTTCCTTCTATTTCTTGCCCAATCTCACAAACCAACCGTTAAAACCGTGATTTGCTCCATAAAAATCTTTCTCTTGGTGGTATTAAGGTGTGTGGTGAAGTGGTTTGAGAAGCAAATGTGCTAAGTTGGGTCTTTCCTTGGGTTTGCATGGTAAGTGACTAAGGAACCTTTCCTTTGATCTTGATAATGTTCAATTAGTGATTGGTGGTGGTTGAATAAGTGATTTTATGGATGATTTCATGATTTAGGTTGAAATTAGTGAAGTTTTATATTTAATTAGGATTTTTCTGTTCTCATATGATTGTTATTATGTGGTTATGTATGATGATTGGAAATGATAGTTGATGATTCTAGAAGGTGGAAAAAGTGGAAGATTGCAAGGAAATTCTGTTTTGGAAGAAATCTGGAAAATTAGGGTTCTTGGTTCTTCATTCTGTCCGAAATTTTTGGTCCTAGATAGAGGCCGAATTGGCCTTGGATCAAAACATGAAAGTTGTAGGTATTGATGTTTTAAGGGTGCCTACAAAATTTCAGGGCAATTGGAGTAGTGTAGAATGAGATAAGCCGAATTTACTGTTGCTGTTCTGGGTTCATCAGGATGTAAGAACTGCGCCTGTAATGGGTTGTTTTGACTGGAATTGCTTTGGATTTGGTTGTTGAGGTCTTCTGATGAAATGTAGCTTGATGTCCTTTCTACCATATGCCTTTGGAATGTCTGCATTTGGACCTGTTTAGACTGAGTTGTACTGATTACAGCATAGTGTAATTTGTAAACCTGCAATTACGGTTCTGGTTTGTTATTTGGCATATTTGACTTAGTTGTGTTGGGATTTGGACTGAGTGACCTTCTACAATGTTGTAGCCCTGTCTTTTAGCTTCGAAACGGTGTATCTTGAACCTTCATCCGATACTCGATGTGCCTTTGGTACCATTACCGCAAAATGACGTCAAAACTATTTTTCTGATTTTGAGCTTAACTTTCATTTCCGGACTTTTCCCTAGCTTGACTTGTACTAGTACTACTTGGAGCCTGCTGAATGGCTATTGGATGAACTTGTTGTTGTGTGTGTACCTTTGGGATGAAATGAGAAAATAATGAAGCCATGATGGCTGGAAAAGTTAGCAAATTCAGGGGAAGTGCTGTCCGAACTTTGAAGGGACTTGTTTGCATTGAGTTTGTGATCTAAGACTTGGATTTGAGCAAGGCAATGCTATACGATGGATGGTTTCAGGGCCGTGGAGGTGAGTGACCTCAAACTATTTCTAAAATTATTTATGAACCATTTCTTGCATTATTTACTTTTGAACTGTTTTCAAAGTTACTTTTGGAACTGTTTTCTTACATATCATGCGTGCTTGCATATCAGTGTCTTGTTATTATTGATTTTGCTTTCAATGATTGTTAAAACGAGTTTTTTAGGCGAGTGTGTACTTTATCGCACTCGACCTAAATAAATATGAAATTTTCAATGATTAATGATTAAATGCTACTTGCGCATGAATGTAAGCCTTTTGGCCTGAACTGGCCATTGCCCCTTGTTACCGGTCGTCTCGAGCCAGAAGCGGACTCGGTCGGGCGACTAGGAACTTGGGTGAACGTTTCGGTATACTCGAGTATTACCTTGTAGGTTGGTGGAGCCTGGCCAAAAGCCAGGGACGGGGTGAATGAATGCACGAATGAAACCAAATGCAATGAAATGACAGGAGAACGAACGTATCCTTTTCATGAATGTTACTATCGCTTTCCATTGTAAATGTTTCGTGAATTATTGATACTCCATATTGAAATGACATCATTGAAATGAACGATTGTGAAACTGATTTGATAACTGATTTTACTGGTTACTCGCTGAGCTTCTAGCTCACCCCAAAATATTTTATTCCCCTCCACAGGGCTCAAGGCGAAGGGGTGGCTTGTAGTGTTTATTCATGGATTATCTCATGTATGGATTGAATTTGGATTCCTTTTGTGTAATCATTCATATCGGGATTGTATTGAACGTTTAGAATTGATTGGATGTGTAATAGTCAAGATTTGGACTTCCTCCTGTATAATAATTGTGATCAAGGATCAGAGTGACAGTGGAAGCGTGGACGCTTCGCTTTTGATATGTAAATGTTGGAATATTTGATTTTTATTTGAGACTTTATCTTGTATTTGTTTGAGGACTGTAGTGATCGACTGAGTCCCGGCGAGAGCTGGGCAGGCGGCCCGCCGAACCCTCTGGTTCGCCTTAGGGGGAGGTGGGGTCGTGACAAGTGCTATCAGAGCTTAGGCTTCAGATCTTTGTAGTGTATCCTAGGCTTGAAGTTTAGGATGCCGGACTGTGGGTTTGATTTGACTCTTGAGAGATTTTTACGGGATGTCCTGACTTGATTGGTACAAGAGGGAATGTCGAGGACGACATTCTTTTAAGGAGGGGAGATTGTGACGCCCCGAAAAAAAAAAAGAGTTTGAGAACCCGGAAATTTTCTAATTTTCTAGGGTTTATTTTTTTTAATCGCCCGCCTTTTCTACATTTTCTTTATTAGAAAAATTCCCCAGATAAAGTTTATGAGCAAAGATAGTTTTAAAATGATTTTTCTAGTGTCGGTTAGTTTTTGAGAAATTAAGAGCGTATTTTGAACGTGGGACCCGCAAGTGCGGTAAATGCATTATATTTTTGACAACTTGTTGGAATTTTGTATTAAGTGATATTATTGTACAATGTGTTAAGATATTTGTATTGGAGAGACAAAAAGATAAGTTTTAAACCTAAAGGTGACAAGTGTCACTTTCTTACTCAAGGGTGGACTTTGACCATTTTTACTACCTTTACTAATTGATTAAAAACTTGACCCAAAATTCATCTTCTTCATAAGCTCCTTGGCCGAACCTCTTGGAGACAAAAAGAGAGAAAAGCTTCCAATTTCTTCCTTCTATTTCTTGCCCAATCTCACAAACCAACCGTTAAAACCGTGATTTGCTCCATAAAAATCTTTCTCTTGGTGGTATTAAGGTGTGTGGTGAAGTGGTTTGAGAAGCAAATGTGCTAAGTTGGGTCTTTCCTTGGGTTTGCATGGTAAGTGACTAAGGAACCTTTCCTTTGATCTTGATAATGTTCAATTAGTGATTGGTGGTGGTTGAATAAGTGATTTTATGGATGATTTCATGATTTAGGTTGAAATTAGTGAAGTTTTATATTTAATTAGGATTTTTCTGTTCTCATATGATTGTTATTATGTGGTTATGTATGATGATTGGAAATGATAGTTGATGATTCTAGAAGGTGGAAAAAGTGGAAGATTGCAAGGAAATTCTGTTTTGGAAGAAATCTGGAAAATTAGGGTTCTTGGTTCTTCATTCTGTCCGAAATTTTTGGTCCTAGATAGAGGCCGAATTGGCCTTGGATCAAAACATGAAAGTTGTAGGTATTGATGTTTTAAGGGTGCCTACAAAATTTCAGGGCAATTGGAGTAGTGTAGAATGAGATAAGCCGAATTTACTGTTGCTGTTCTGGGTTCATCAGGATGTAAGAACTGCGCCTGTAATGGGTTGTTTTGACTGGAATTGCTTTGGATTTGGTTGTTGAGGTCTTCTGATGAAATGTAGCTTGATGTCCTTTCTACCATATGCCTTTGGAATTTCTGCATTTGGACCTGTTTAGACTGAGTTGTACTGATTACAGCATAGTGTAATTTGTAAACCTGCAATTACGGTTCTGGTTTGTTATTTGGCATATTTGACTTAGTTGTGTTGGGATTTGGACTGAGTGACCTTCTACAATGTTGTAGCCCTGTCTTTTAGCTTCGAAACGGTGTATCTTGACCTTCATCCGATACTCGATGTGCCTTTGGTACCATTACCGCAAAATGACGTCAAAACTATTTTTCTGATTTTGAGCTTAACTTTCATTTCCGGACTTTTCCCTAGCTTGACTTGTACTAGTACTACTTGGAGCCTGCTGAATGGCTATTGGATGAACTTGTTGTTGTGTGTGTACCTTTGGGATGAAATGAGAAAATAATGAAGCCATGATGGCTGGAAAAGTTAGCAAATTCAGGGGAAGTGCTGTCCGAACTTTGAAGGGACTTGTTTGCATTGAGTTTGTGATCTAAGACTTGGATTTGAGCAAGGCAATGCTATACGATGGATGGTTTCAGGGCCGTGGAGGTGAGTGACCTCAAACTATTTCTAAAATTATTTATGAACCATTTCTTGCATTATTTACTTTTGAACTGTTTTCAAAGTTACTTTTGGAACTGTTTTCTTACATATCATGCGTGCTTGCATATCAGTGTCTTGTTATTATTGATTTTGCTTTCAATGATTGTTAAAACGAGTTTTTTAGGCGAGTGTGTACTTTATCGCACTCGACCTAAATAAATATGAAATTTTCAATGATTAATGATTAAATGCTACTTGCGCATGAATGTAAGCCTTTTGGCCTGAACTGGCCATTGCCCCTTGTTACCGGTCGTCTCGAGCCAGAAGCGGACTCGGTCGGGCGACTAGGAACTTGGGTGAACGTTTCGGTATACTCGAGTATTACCTTGTAGGTTGGTGGAGCCTGGCCAAAGCAGACGGGGAATGAATGCACGATGAACCAAATGCAATGAAATGACAGGAAACGAACGTATCCTTTTCATGAATGTTACTATCGCTTTCCATGTAAATGTTTCGTGAATTATGATACTCCATATTGAAATGACATCATTGAAAAATGAACGATTGTGAAACTGATGATAACTGATTTTACTGGTTACTCGCTGAGCTTCTTACTCACCCCAAAAAATATTTTATTCCCCTCCACAGCTCAAGGCGACGGGTGGCTTGTAGTGTTATTCATGGATTATCATGTATGATTGAATTTGGATTCCTTTTGTGTAATCATTCATATCGGGATTGTATTGAACGTTTAGAATTGATTGGATGTGTAATAGTCAAGATTTGGACTTCCTCCTGTATAATAATTGTGATCAAGGATCAGAGTGACAGTGGAAGCGTGGACGCTTCGCTTTTGATATGTAAATGTTGGAATATTTGATTTTTATTTGAGACTTTATCTTGTATTTGTTTGAGGACTGTAGTGATCGACTGAGTCCCGGCGAGAGCTGGGCAGGCGGCCCGCCGAACCCTCTGGTTCGCCTTAGGGGGAGGTGGGGTCGTGACAAGTGCTATCAGAGCTTAGGCTTCAGATCTTTGTAGTGTATCCTAGGCTTGAAGTTTAGGATGCCGGACTGTGGGTTTGATTTGACTCTTGAGAGATTTTTACGGGATGTCCTGACTTGATTGGTACAAGAGGGAATGTCGAGGACGACATTCTTTTAAGGAGGGGAGATTGTGACGCCCCGAAAAAAAAAAAGAGTTTGAGAACCCGGAAATTTTCTAATTTTCTAGGGTTTATTTTTTTTAATCGCCCGCCTTTTCTACATTTTCTTTATTAGAAAAATTCCCCAGATAAAGTTTATGAGCAAAGATAGTTTTAAAATGATTTTTCTAGTGTCGGTTAGTTTTTGAGAAATTAAGAGCGTATTTTGAACGTGGGACCCGCAAGTGCGGTAAATGCATTATATTTTTGACAACTTGTTGGAATTTTGTATTAAGTGATATTATTGTACAATGTGTTAAGATATTTGTATGGAGAGACAAAAAGATAGTTTAAACCAAGGTGACAAGTGTCACTTTCTTACTCAAGGGTGGACTTTGACCATTTTTACTACCTTTACTAATTGATTAAAAACTTGACCCAAAATTCATCTTCTTCATAAGCTCCTTGGCCGAACCTCTTGGAGACAAAAAGAGAGAAAAGCTTCCAATTTCTTCCTTCTATTTCTTGCCCAATCTCACAAACCAACCGTTAAAACCGTGATTTGCTCCATAAAAATCTTTCTCTTGGTGGTATTAAGGTGTGTGGTGAAGTGGTTTGAGAAGCAAATGTGCTAAGTTGGGTCTTTCCTTGGGTTTGCATGGTAAGTGACTAAGGAACCTTTCCTTTGATCTTGATAATGTTCAATTAGTGATTGGTGGTGGTTGAATAAGTGATTTTATGGATGATTTCATGATTTAGGTTGAAATTAGTGAAGTTTTATATTTAATTAGGATTTTTCTGTTCTCATATGATTGTTATTATGTGGTTATGTATGATGATTGGAAATGATAGTTGATGATTCTAGAAGGTGGAAAAAGTGGAAGATTGCAAGGAAATTCTGTTTTGGAAGAAATCTGGAAAATTAGGGTTCTTGGTTCTTCATTCTGTCCGAAATTTTTGGTCCTAGATAGAGGCCGAATTGGCCTTGGATCAAAACATGAAAGTTGTAGGTATTGATGTTTTAAGGGTGCCTACAAAATTTCAGGGCAATTGGAGTAGTGTAGAATGAGATAAGCCGAATTTACTGTTGCTGTTCTGGGTTCATCAGGATGTAAGAACTGCGCCTGTAATGGGTTGTTTTGACTGGAATTGCTTTGGATTTGGTTGTTGAGGTCTTCTGATGAAATGTAGCTTGATGTCCTTTCTACCATATGCCTTTGGAATGTCTGCATTTGGACCTGTTTAGACTGAGTTGTACTGATTACAGCATAGTGTAATTTGTAAACCTGCAATTACGGTTCTGGTTTGTTATTTGGCATATTTGACTTAGTTGTGTTGGGATTTGGACTGAGTGACCTTCTACAATGTTGTAGCCCTGTCTTTTAGCTTCGAAACGGTGTATCTTGAGCCTTCATCCGATACTCGATGTGCCTTTGGTACCATTACCGCAAAATGACGTCAAAACTATTTTTCTGATTTTGAGCTTAACTTTCATTTCCGGACTTTTCCCTAGCTTGACTTGTACTAGTACTACTTGGAGCCTGCTGAATGGCTATTGGATGAACTTGTTGTTGTGTGTGTACCTTTGGGATGAAATGAGAAAATAATGAAGCCATGATGGCTGGAAAAGTTAGCAAATTCAGGGGAAGTGCTGTCCGAACTTTGAAGGGACTTGTTTGCATTGAGTTTGTGATCTAAGACTTGGATTTGAGCAAGGCAATGCTATACGATGGATGGTTTCAGGGCCGTGGAGGTGAGTGACCTCAAACTATTTCTAAAATTATTTATGAACCATTTCTTGCATTATTTACTTTTGAACTGTTTTCAAAGTTACTTTTGGAACTGTTTTCTTACATATCATGCGTGCTTGCATATCAGTGTCTTGTTATTATTGATTTTGCTTTCAATGATTGTTAAAACGAGTTTTTTAGGCGAGTGTGTACTTTATCGCACTCGACCTAAATAAATATGAAATTTTCAATGATTAATGATTAAATGCTACTTGCGCATGAATGTAAGCCTTTTGGCCTGAACTGGCCATTGCCCCTTGTTACCGGTCGTCTCGAGCCAGAAGCGGACTCGGTCGGGCGACTAGGAACTTGGGTGAGCGTTTCGGTATACTCGAGTATTACCTTGTAGGTTGGTGGAGCCTGGCCAAAAGCCAGGGACGGGGTGAATGAATGCACGAATGAAACCAAATGCAATGAAATGACAGGAGAACGAACGTATCCTTTTCATGAATGTTACTATCGCTTTCCATTGTAAATGTTTCGTGAATTATTGATACTCCATATTGAAATGACATCATTGAAATGAACGATTGTGAAACTGATTTGATAACTGATTTTACTGGTTACTCGCTGAGCTTCTAGCTCACCCCAAAATATTTTATTCCCCTCCACAGGGCTCAAGGCGAAGGGGTGGCTTGTAGTGTTTATTCATGGATTATCTCATGTATGGATTGAATTTGGATTCCTTTTGTGTAATCATTCATATCGGGGATTGTATTGAACGTTTAGAATTGATTGGATGTGTAATAGTCAAGATTTGGACTTCCTCCTGTATAATAATTGTGATCAAGGATCAGAGTGACAGTGGAAGCGTGGACGCTTCGCTTTTGATATGTAAATGTTGGAATATTTGATTTTTATTTGAGACTTTATCTTGTATTTGTTTGAGGACTGTAGTGATCGACTGAGTCCCTGCGAGAGCTGGGCAGGCGGCCCGCCGAACCCTCTGGTTCGCCTTAGGGGGAGGTGGGGTCGTGACATATCCTGTGATTGATCGAGGTTGGAATTTTTTGGTGTGATTACGTTCTTGAAAACAGGTTTTTCAAGGGTTTAACTCCCATTAAATTTCTTCTAAGTAAAGTCGTAACCTTGTGTTGAGTCGTCAAAAGCAAAAAAAAAAAAAATTTCGGACTGTTCACGGCGGTACTGCTCATTACTGTAGCAGTACTGTTCATCCGAATTTTTTTTTTTTTTTGTGTGTTTGTTTCTTGTAGTTGGTTTGGTAATTTCTTGAAGTTCTTGGATTGCATAGTGGGCTCTTGAAAAAAAAAATCTTGATACTTTGAAAACCCTAAAAATCATCCTCTTGAATCTTGAAGCGCGGCTACCTTATTTTCTTGAATTGGCAAGTTAGAAAAACAAAAAAAGAAGAAAGAAGGAAAAAAAAAAAAAGGCAGCCTTGCCTTGAATGGTTTCCAAATCTTGATTGATATCTTGATTGATTTCCAAATCCTGATTGGTTTCCAAATCTTGATTGATATCTTGATTGATTTCCAAATCCTGATTGGTTTCCAAATCTTGATTGATATCTTGATTGATTTCCAAATCCTGATTGGTTTCCAAATCTTGATTGATATCTTGATTGATTTCCACATCTTGATTGATATCTTGATTGATTGCCAAATCTTGGTTGATTTCCAAATATTGGTTGATTTCCAAAGAACCGACCGATCTAACCATTCCCAAAACACTCCCAACCCAGTTTCCTAACCCGCTACAAAGACCTATCCCTACATTTTAGCCACCACTTCTCCTACTTTTTAGGGTTGTCCTTAGCCCATTCATCTTATCCTCACATTCGGCCATCTCTTCCTATATTTTAGGGAGTTAGGCCGCCACTTGTCATCCCTTTTCAGGAGAGCAATTCGGACAAACAAAGACAAGAAAAGGCAACCTTGCGTTGGATTTGTAAATTGAGAAGGATTTGGAATCTTGTTTCCAAATTCTTGATTTCTAATTCTTGTTAGACTTGGTTCATATTATCAGCTGCCAAAATCCAAAAATTGAGTTCCAAACTGAACTTCCAAATTCTAGCCAAGTACAATTGGGTGAAGATATTCTTTGACAAATGGAGCATGTGCAATGGTTCGTGTTCATAATCAAGTTGACTTGGCGACATGCTTCTTGGATTGCATTTATCAAGACATTCTCCGAGTTACTCCTTTGTAAGCAAGCACTTGATTTGAGGACAAATCGTCTTTCAAGAGGAGGGGAATTGTGACAGCCCCACCTTACCCTAGGGCGAACCAAAGGGTTCGGCGGACCGCCTGCCCAGCTCTCGCCAGGACTAACGGTTCGGTATAGAACGAGCTAAAACATCCCGAAACTGACCAACGCGGGTAAAATAAATAAAAATAAAAAATAAAATCGAAGTCGGCTATGAATAGTAACCGACCCGTCAGAACCCAACCAAATACCAAGGAAACATTCCCATCTTGAAACTTAGCATTTACAAGCCAAAGTGGCATACAAAAGTATTCAAAAGTGGATACATGTCTGGTTTGCCAAATCAAAAGGAAAGCAGTTCCCAAAAATACATTTAGGATTTTAATACATGAGCTATATAAAAGATATGTTCAACTAGCTCAATTTGGCAGCCATTTATCAAATCCAGTCCAAAAGTATTTATTTTCCTGTAAGGAAAACAAAAAAAAGAACAGAAAGGGGTGAGCTTGCGCTCAATGAGGTACCAAACATATAGCAGAAAAATCATGGCATTTCACATTTAACAAATCAGATACACATGCCAGATGTAAAGTAAAGTAACTAATGATTCACATAGGAAGGATACAGGTGGCTCTCAGGAGCCAAATTTCCAGCTCAGTACTTGATCCAAACCGGTTGACTCTCCGTCAACGTATATAGAACCAACGCGTCCGTAGACCCACTTCGCACCGAATTCCGTCCACCAAACACCCCTTTACCGGGCCCGCTCATCTCAAACGAACAAAAATGGTAATACTCGAGTATACCCGGAATCAAGGGTCTCAATACCCAAAATCCCCGAACAGACTACCGTGGTTCGTTATCTAATCGTCCAAGCCCTTGCCGGCCCGACTCGAATAACTTAGCCACAGGATTGAGCTCATGGGTCATAGAAATCCGAACAGATGCAGACACAGATAACAGATTCAAATTTTGCATAGTAAATTGGCATATGAACAGACTAGAGAACGAGTGTGATAAAGTACACCATCGTCTCGAACAAATAAACAGATTGCAGAGCAGAAATCAAGTTAAACAGCAATGGAGGGGAGTGGTACACTCACCGGCTCAACTTCAAAAGGTTTTACTTCAGATTGGCCTTAATCGCTAAGAAACCCTAAAATAACCAAAATAAACCAATTGAAGGTTTCACATCCGTAATCGAGTAAACACAATGCACATGAGGCTCGACTACTAGTCGTATGCCTCGCCAAATAATTACTAATGCAAGGGTACAAAACATAATTTTTGGGAACAAAAAGATAGCATAAAGACCTAGGTTCAAAAACCCAAAAGCCCTTTTTATTTCTACCCAAAAGGCAGATCCAACTTAAAGGAACCAAACGGCCTAGAAAATCGGGCAGCACCTCCCCTAAAATTCTTACTTTTCCAGCCATTAAGGCTTCATTATATCCTCAAATCAGTCCCAACATTTCACACAAAAGTCATCTCATTTACCAAAAGCCGCTCACTAGGCTCAAAGTAGTACAAGTACAAAAGTTCGCTAGGAAAAGACCGGAATGAGAGCGAGCCCTAAACATGCAAACAAGTACATGGAGACTCGATAACGAGTCATAAAGCCATACCAATTTTAACCCTAATAGGGTTTCATATGCATAAATAAGCATCATAGGCAACCAGAAATTAAGAAATGGCATTAGCTTAGGCCTTAACAAAAAAACAGTTTTCGTCATACTTTGGCGGTAATGACACAAAATGCGCTACGCTTATCGGATGAGGGTCTAAGACCCACCATCTCGAAGCTAAATGACAGGGCTACAACAATGTAGAAGGCCACTCAATCCAAATCCTAGCACAACTAGGTCAAAAATGCAGAATACTATACCAGAATTACTAAAACAGGTTTGCAAAACACACAAAACTGTAATCGGTATAACTCAGCCTATACAAGTCCAAATGCCGAAATTCCAAAGGAATATGTTAGCTAAGACATCCATCTACATTTCATCAGAAGACACTAACTTCAAAATCCAAACCAATTCCAGTCTAAATAGCCAAATACCAACGCAGTTTTCGCATTCTGACCAAAGCAGAACAGCTACAGTAATTCCGACATAACTCACTCTACACTAATCCAAATGACCTGAAATTTTGCAGGCACTTCAAACTCATCAATACCTACAACTTTCATGTTTTGAGCTAAGGCCAATTCGGCCTCTATCTATGACCTAAAATTTCGGACAGATTAGGGGTTCATGAACCCTAACTTTCCATTTTTCCATCCAAATCCAAAATTGATTGCATTAATCAACAATTCACACCTACTAGAGTCATTTTAAACCATTACCATTCATCATACAAGGCCACAACATCCCATTCATATTAAACCAGAAAATTCATCATAAAATGGAAAACTTCACCAAAACTCTTCAAATCAAGAAATAAATCACATATTCCATCACTCAAGCTACTTCTAAGCATAATATAAACATCATTAGGTGTAGTAGAGTGTTCTAGCATCACTTACCAAGTAACAAGAGAGATAGGGATTGTGGACACCTTGGCTCTTCAAAACAACTTCACTAGACCACTCACTATCACTAAAAGGAAAGATGTTATGGAGTAAAATGGATGTAAGCTAATGTTTTTGGGTGATTTGCACCAAGTAGAAGCTTGAAAATTGATGGAGTTCTCTTCCTTTTGGAGTTTGAGAGGGCCGGCTATGGTGAAGAAAGAATGAGGAAATTTTAATGAATTTTGAAGATATTTAACCTTTGGTCAAAAAAGTCAAAAATGTGAATAGTAAACCATAAAGTCCAACCAACCACCAAGTGACACGTGGCACCCCATTAATGCATGTCAATCCTTTTCTTTTCCTCTCACATCAATCATGTCATACACTCTACTTATCTCGTAACACCCGATAAAGTTTACACAGTATCCGAAACTTAACCTTATGGACCGAATTTTTCCGAACTTTTCGCACTAGTGGGTCCCACGTCCAATATATATTCTTAATTTTCTAAAAACTCTCCAATACTAGAAAAATTATCTAAAAACTATAATTGCTCATAAAATCCCCCAAGAAAATATTTCTAAGCCAGAAAATGCAGAAAACATGCCATTAAAGGAAAAAAAAACCCTAGGGAAAAAATATTAGGGAAATACGGGCTCTCACACTCTCTCCCCCTTAAAAGAATTTTGCCCTCGAAATTTTACTTTTCAAATTTAAAGTAACCAATGGCCTGTACCTTCTTCGGCTTCAGAGTCAGAAGAAACGAGATTCTTCATTCCAGTCCCTTTTCCACTTGACGGTCCAGGGTCGGTCTTGGTTGGTTGCTGGGTTCCTTTCTTTTCACGAACTTTACTCGGGCAATGAGCAATTCGATGCTCGGCGCTCCCACAGCACAGACATCTCCCTCCTCTTTTCCAACAATTCTCTTCAAAATGATTGGATTTTCTACAATAGCCACAATATGGGAGAGGAATTGGGGTCTGATCTCCTTGTGAGATATCCCTCAGTGGCTCTTTTCCCCTTGAGTTTCCTCCCGGCGTATCCTCCTTAAGTGTCTCCAGAATTGTCACACCCCTCGCTCCACGACCCTTCTTCGCCAAGGGCCTACCTTGCTCACCCTGTTCTGGCAATTTACCCCTTTTCTTGCCCCTTTTCTTGGCATGGAAGATCGTCCCCTGTGGCCTTACAATTCCTGCCCTTTGAGCTTCCTCTGGAGCCCCCATAGCAGCAGTGCTTTGTGCCATTGCTAAAGCCTCTTCGGAACTCCCTTCGTATTCCCTTTTTAGCTCTAAGTTCTGGTGCAAGAGCTCAATCTTTTCGGAATACTCGTGCCTCCATCGCCCTTCCCAGTATTCGGCTAGTCTTCTTTGAACCTCTATTTCGTCACGAAGTACCACGATCTCCTGATACATATTAACCCAATGTGCCATTTCACGGAGTCGCTGGAACTCAAATAATAGCCTGCCAGGCAAATCAATGGGTCATAATAAATTCTTAAGTAGGTGTGGTACTCTCGGTCCTGGTCTTTTTTCAACGGTTGTTTCCCTTTCTGCTCTTAATTCTTGACCTCGCTCAGTTCCACGGCCACCACCATGACCTCGACTACATCTTCCTTTCATATGATATATATATATTATTTTATTTTATTATATATATACTTTTTTCCTCTCTTTTCTTTTTCTCCTTTCCCCAAGGTAATTCAACACATAAATACAGTAAAGTGACAAAAGTAATCAAATTCTAGCACACCAATTACACCAATGACATATGCACATATAACACACCATGTATCACGAAAACGGTTAATCAAATACACCAATACATGCCAAATTAGACAGATAATCCTATGCACAATACTCGAACCACTGTTATGTCATAGCGGTATCAAAGCAAATCAAGAGTAAAGGCGATATAGTCCCAGACCCAATTAAAATAACCCCGTCCGATCCTTCACGTCACTTACCATGCAAACTAGATATCCAATAACCTCAGGGACTCATTCCAGCCAAACAAAGCCTATTCATGTTCCAAAAATGCAAATCTCACATACTTAACACCGTTTCAACTCTGGAGTACTCAGGCACAAGAATCCGAAATAAGACAATTCACCTCTCGAGCTGGCCAGTCCCAAGAGTAAATCATCTACAATCGTAATTCCTACCAGACGTACCTATCTATGGTCCTCAATTACCACGGAAAAGTTTTAAGGCCTATAACATTCACAATTCAGAGCTTAGGCTCGAACGAGCACTTAATCCTTCATACCTATCCACCACTTAGTCCAGGCTCACTCCGCGCAGAGACCACGCGAAGCAGGCTCTGATACCACCTGTGACAGCCCCACCTTACCCTAGGGCGAACCAAAGGGTTCGGCGGACCGCTTGCCCAGCTCTCGCCAGGACTAACGGTTCGGTATAGAACGAGCTAAAACATCCCGAAACTGACCAACGCGGGTAAAATAAATAAATAAAAAAAATAAAATCGAAGTCGGCTATGAATAGTAACCGACCCGTCAGAACCCAACCAAATACCAAGCAAACATTCCCATCTTGAAACTTAGCATTTACAAGCCAAAGTGGCATACAAAAGTATTCAAAAGTGGATACATGTCTGGTTTGCCAAATCAAAAGGAAAACAGTTCCCAAAAGTACATTTAGGATTTTAATACATGAGCTATACAAAAGATATGTTCAACTAGCTCAATTTGGCAGCCATTTATCAAATCCAGTCCAAAAGTATTTATTTTCCTGTAAGGAAAACAAAAAAAAGAACAGAAAGGGGTGAGCTTGCGCTCAATGAGGTACCAAACATATAGCAGAAAAATCATGGCATTTCACATTTAACAAATCAGATACACATGCCAGATGTAAAGTAAAGTAACTAATGATTCACATAGGAAGGATACAGGTGGCTCTCAGGAGCCAAATTTCCAGCGCAGTACTTGATCCAAACCGGTTGACTCTCCGTCAACGTATATAGAACCAACGCGTCCGTAGACCCACTTCGCACCGAATTCCGTCCACCAAACACCCCTTTACCGGGCCCGCTCACCTCAAACGAACAAAAATGGTAATACTCGAGTATACCCGGAATCAAGGGTCTCAATACCCAAAATCCCCGAACAGACTACCGTGGTTCGTTATCTAATCGTCCAAGCCCTTGCCGGCCCGACTCGAATAACTTAGCCACAGGATTGAGCTCATGGGTCATAGAAATCCGAACAGATGCAGACACAGATAACAGATTCAAATTTTGCATAGTAAATTGGCATATGAACAGACTAGAGAACGAGTGTGATAAAGTACACCATCGTCTCGAACAAATAAACAGATTGCAGAGCAGAAATCAAGTTAAACAGCAATGGAGGGGAGTGGTACACTCACCGGCTCAACTTCAAAAGTTTTTACTTCAGATTGGCCTTAATCGCCAAGAAACCCTAAAATAACCAAAATAAACCAATTGAAGGTTTCACATCCGTAATCGAGTAAACACAATGCACATGAGGCTCGACTACTAGTCGTATGCCTCGCCAAATAATTACTAATGCAAGGGTACAAAACATAATTTTTGGGAACAAAAAGATAGCATAAAGACCTAGGTTCAAAAACCCAAAAGCCCTTTTTATTTCTACCCAAAAGGCAGATCCAACTTAAAGGAACCAAACGGCCTAGAAAATCGGGCAGCACCTCCCCTAAAATTCTTACTTTTCCAGCCATTAAGGCTTCATTATATCCTCAAATCAGTCCCAACATTTCACACAAAAGTCATTTCATTTACCAAAAGCCGCTCACTAGGCTCAAAGTAGTACAAGTACAAAAGTTAGCTAGGAAAAGACCGGAATGAGAGCGAGCCCTAAACATGCAAACAAGTACATGGAGACTCGATAACGAGTCATAAAGCCATACCAATTTTAACCCTAATAGGGTTTCATATGCATAAATAAGCATCATAGGCAACCAGAAATTAAGAAATGGCATTAGCTTAGGCCTTAACAAAAAAACAGTTTTCGTCATACTTTGGCGGTAATGACACAAAATGCGCTACGCTTATCGGATGAGGGTCTAAGACCCACCATCTCGAAGCTAAAAGACAGGGCTACAACAATGTAGAAGGCCACTCAATCCAAATCCTAGCACAACTAGGTCAAAAATGCAGAATACTATACCAGAATTACTAAAACAGGTTTGCAAAACACACAAAACTGTAATCGGTATAACTCAGCCTATACAAGTCCAAATGCCGAAATTCCAAAGGAATATGTTAGCTAAGACATGCAGCTACATTTCATCAGAAGACACTAACTTCAAAATCCAAACCAATTCCAGTCTAAATAGCCAAATACCAACGCAGTTTTCGCATTCTGACCAAAGCAGAACAGCTACAGTAATTCCGACATAACTCACTCTACACTAATCCAAATGACCTGAAATTTTGCAGGCACTTCAAACTCATCAATACCTACAACTTTCATGTTTTGCGCTAAGGCCAATTCGGCCTCTATCTATGACCTAAAATTTCGGACAGATTAGGGGTTCATGAACCCTAACTTTCCATTTTTCCATCCAAATCCAAAATTGATTGCATTAATCAACAATTCACACCTACTAGAGTCATTTTAAACCATTACCATTCATCATACAAGGCCACAACATCCCATTCATATTAAACCAGAAAATTCATCATAAAATGGAAAACTTCACCAAAACTCTTCAAATCAAGAAATAAATCACATATTCCATCACTCAAGCTACTTCTAAGCATAATATAAACATCATTAGGTGTAGTAGAGTGTTCTAGCATCACTTACCAAGTAACAAGAGAGATAGGGATTGTGGACACCTTGGCTCTTCAAAACAACTTCACTAGACCACTCACTATCACTAAAAGGAAAGATGTTATGGAGTAAAATGGATGTAAGCTAATGTTTTTGGGTGATTTGCACCAAGTAGAAGCTTGAAAATTGATGGAGTTCTCTTCCTTTTGGAGCTTGAGAGGGCCGGCTATGGTGAAGAAAGAATGAGGAAATTTTAATGAATTTTGAAGATATTTAACCTTTGGTCAAAAAAGTCAAAAATGTGAATAGTAAACCATAAAGTCCAACCAACCACCAAGTGACACGTGGCACCCCATTAATGCATGTCAATCCTTTTCTTTTCCTCTCACATCAATCATATCATACACTCTACTTATCTCGTAACACCCGATAAAGTTTACACAGTATCCGAAACTTAACCTTATGGACCGAATTTTTCCGAACTTTTCGCACTAGTGGGTCCCACGTCCAATATATATTCTTAATTTTCTAAAAACTCTCCAATACTAGAAAAATTATCTAAAAACTATAATTGCTCATAAAATCCCCCAAGAAAATATTTCTAAGCCAGAAAATGCAGAAAACATGCCATTAAAGGAAAAAAAAACCCTAGGGAAAAAATATTAGGGAAATACGGGCTCTCACAGGAATGATGAGAACATGAAGATTTGGATTCCCTTCAAATTCAAGAAAATTCGATTGATGGTTGATGGTGCAATTGGGTTCAAGAATCATTGAAGATTTGTCATGCTTATTTCTTGTTATTTATTTAAGTAAGTTTCCAGCAATACTTGTTAGTTAGTCTTGAGTTATTAAGGGAAATAAAGGCTAAGGTCATGTTGACCATAGTTAAGCCAATTGAGTCAGTTAGTTTCCTATTCTAATTGAATTAGAGTTTTAGAAAAGTAGTTAATTACTTTCAAATTTATTTAGGAAGTTGTGTCAAGTCAAATAAGGAAGCTTGTATTGTTTCCAATTTAGATTAGGGTTTTGAGTCTTGTATGGCTATAAATAGCCAACTTTATTTAACTATTGGGGGAGATGGAGGATGAATTAATAAAAAGAGAGTTGTCTCCTTTTATGGAGTTCCTTGATGGAACTTGCGTTTCTCCTTGAACAGTATCAAGTATTTAGCTTGGATACTTGTGGTGTTCAAGGCAAGATGATCACATCATCTGGTTCTTTCAAGCCAATAACCAATCCACTAGGTTTTTAGAGACGGGTTCTCTTTAGGTCTAGTAAGGTAGTTATTGTTCCATAACCAATAACCAATCCACTAGGTTTGGAGAGACGGGTTCTCTTTAGGTCTAGTAAGGTAGTTATTGTTCCATAACCTGATCAAGATAGATCCTTCTGCTGCCTGATCGACTTGGTTCTTCAAGACAGGTTCTTGCTGGGTCGAGTTCGTATCAGGTAAGGTGATTGAATTACTTGTATTTTTATCCGTTTAGCTGTGCACCTAAGTATGAATGTTTTGTGAAGTTGGATAGATGCAATATTTCTTTAGGAATTTTGTGCTTACTTTGCATTTAATGTTATCTCTGAAGTTAATGTGAGTGAGTAAGTCTTGGTGAAAGTTGGGCAGGCGATCCGCTAGCGCTTGGGGTACGCCCTAGGGAAAGGTGGGGTCGTCACATAGGGCGTACCCAAGGATTTGGCGAACCGCCTGCTCAACTCTCGTCAGGACTCACTCATTCGCTTCAATCAACTCTCAAGATTAACCGTGCAATCCTTCAAAAATAACATTGAAGTTCTACAATTCAACCAAAATTCAAACTTATTTACAACCAAAAGCCAAATGTATGATACAACATCAAATGTCAAAATACATTCTATCTACCAAAAGTATAAGTACAAGAGGGTTATACACTCTAGTTCACACTTTATTGCTCCGACATCCACGTCTGTAAGGAAAATAAAAACTAAAGGAATGAGCTAAAAGCCCAGTGAGGTTCCTAAGTAAGCAATCAGGTAGATAAAACATGGAAGTATTACTTTTAACAGTTTGAACACTTGGCACAGTAATAAACAGTCATTCAAGAAATAAATATTCAATCATTGGAAGGATACGTGTTCACTTGGAGCCATTCATTCAGTCATTCAGTCGCTGACCATTTCCCTTATTCCTCCATCATTTGAAAACATTTAACAGTGAAAATTCCTTCAGTATTTATTTCATTCATTACAATCATTGCATTGTATTCACTGACCAGTTCTCTACCAGACTTCGTGGTCATACTCGAGCATACCAAACATTGTCCCAGGGTCACTAGCCGCCCGACCGAGTCCGCTTCTAACTCGAGTCGACTGGCAACGAAGGGCAAGGGCCCAGTTCAACCAAAGGCTTACATTCATGCACAAGTAACATTCAATCATTTGATCATTGAAAATTTCACGTTCACTTAGGTCGAGTGCAATAAAGTACACACTCGCCTATCGAAAATCCATTTAACAATCATTTTAAAGCATTTAACATTCAAGCAAACATTCACAACAATTCACATAGTCATTGGAAGCACAACATGCAAGAAACAATCACCAATCAATCGCAATCCTTCACTTTAACCCTGGTTCGTCCTTTTGAACTCTCTCGAGTCCTGTGGTCATATACTATATTAAAACTAGCAGTACAAAGCCAATTTACATGAAGAAATTGAGGTTTCAACTTCCATTTAGAAAATGCAGCAATTTACAAGTTTTATGCCTATATAACTTATAAAAAACATAACATTTTTGGTTCAAATTGAGAAGAGAACCTCATGTGCACACTAAATCAATATTTCAAGAGTCTTTTGGAGCACATGAACATCGATTATAGTCAAATGTTTGAGAAAATTAGGTCAAGACTTTCAAAGTGAAAAGTTGGAAATTGTCCGACCTAAAATGATTGGAAGAAACTCATTTCCTTTCATTTAAACCTCTTGTCTTGGCTTAAAACTAGCGCACATGCAAAGAAATAGATTGTAACAAGTGTTTTAAGTAAAATCATACGCAAGATTATTGCTCTCTCCTTTTGTTTTTGGGAAGAAAATAGGTAAAATATTTTAAGTTTAAAACCTAACATACGCAACTAAACATCATGTTTAAAATGGTCATCACGTTTTGTGACGACCCCACCGTACCCAGAGGCGTACCAAAGGGTTTAGCGGATCGTCTGCCTAGTTCGCGCCAGGACTCGATACTTAAAAACGAGAAAATAGACTTCACTCAAAAGAGAGTTCCATTTACCCTATTACATCTTCAAAAGTTGTATAAATGATTACATCAAACCATACACACTACTAGCACCAAAAAGTAAACCCTAGAGAAGCTACTAACTATAATCACCACAACAAATATATACATCTTACCAATCAACTTATAACAAGTACTAGGGCAAAATCAACTATTCTATAAACCAAAAGTTTATACACCTTTCCGAGCTTTCTCCGCGTCGGCCCCTGTTAAGGAAAACAAATGGAATGGGGTAAGCTATATACTTAGTGAATAATCGGGGCAAAACGTCCAAATAAACATGTAAACCAAGATATTTCACATCAATAAATACAAATGTAACATCACAATGGTAGGATACAAGTGGCTTCAAAGCCAGTTAAATTCCCCGAGCTTGACCACCTGTTGACACTCTGTCAACCAAAATACTCATAATCCGTAGATTCCACTTACTTTCCCCGTTCCCTTGTCAACCCCCGCTGGCCAGTCAACAGCACACAACAGCTCGAGCAAAAAGCAAAATCACTTTACTTTAACAAAGAACAAAATCCCAAGGTTAGCATAGAACTGACTTCGACCAAGTTCCGGCCAGCTTGAATAGTCCGTCTACCCTTGGAACCGGGCTGGAAGCAAGCCCTGAGATATCCAATCTCTCAACAAAGGATATCTCTCAACAAAGTACTCATCAAAATACTCAAGTCATGTAATCACCCCAACAGCACACAGCACAAGGGGTTCAATTCAACACAAGGCATGTGTCTTCACATATTGAATCAAGAACAGAGAATGGGCTTAGGTCGAGTGAGATAAAGTACACTCTTGCCTAAGTACCCATTTAACATAAACAAAGAACTTTGACAATTTATCACATAAACAAACCCAATTATTCACCCAAAACAACTAGCATGCAAATCACGGGACCTCCGACTCCGTCCGGGTCGTCACTGCCTGTGATAGAAGATTATACTTAACTATCAGTTAAACAACCATCACAATGGAAATAAGGACTAAAACGGCCAAAACGGCAAAAATTGTAAAGAAACGCATGCGCGCTTGTTTTAGTTTTGGCAATGAAGCGATTAAAATTTTTGGAATTCCCATTTGAGTCGAAGAGACAAGGAAAACGTATTTTTAGTGGTCGCTATTTTCACTTTTCCCAAGGGTACGAGGTTCGGCCAAATTTCAGCTTATATACTCTAGACAATTCAAGTTCAATTCGTCCTCAAATCTTTGCTCAAGTTGCAAGTACATCCACCTAACCCTTGAGTGAAAATTTGGGCGGCATGCCCTTCATCTAGGCTTCATGTCATTCACTTACAAAACAATACTAGTAATACGACCGGAAACCAAGTTTAAGGACAAACAACAAAACAACAGGTTTGACGTCTCTTGGCGTTTCGGTCACATCTGAAGCTACGCTTATCAGTTTGGGGTACACTTTATACCGTTTCGAAGCTGAGACAGAGAAATACAAGTCTTATGAAGACATTGACAGCCACTTAGTTCATTTTCAAGGTCAAAATGTGCTATCTCAGAGAAAATAGAACACTGCCTGCGCAAAAGGCATTTGGCAATCAGGAGTAATTTTGTCATTTCACATGTTAGAGTGCTCAGATTGAGCTGACATTTTACAGGAAGCTATATAACTCCATTCCCTACAACTTTCATGTTTTGACCTAAGCCTGATTCAGCCTCTATCATACTCGAATATACAGGTCAGAAACAGGACAGATTGGCCTACAATTTCTGGAATTTGATGATTCAATGCTTGAAAATCACATTTATGTCTTGAATCACTACCCCAAGTCCCTATCTAAGGTCATCAACATCATATAATAGATAAAAACAATAATCACAACTGAAAATATCAAACCCTAGCCAAACATTTCAACATATCATTCAAAACTAACTAATTAACCATCATAAGCCAAGAATATGAGTTTCTATCCAAACTTAAACAAGATTAAGGAAGACAAAAAGGAAAGACAGCCATAATACCTTCCAAAAAGTGCTTGTAGGTGAGAACCACACCCCTTTCTTCTACAACTTTTACCACACAAAGCTTCCTAAGTACTAAAATGAAAGTTTAATCGGTTTGGATTGGGTGATTTCTCACAAATGAAGATGATTCAAGGTGAAAATTGGAGTTTGCTCACTTGGTTTTTCTCTCCCTTAAGCTCGGCTAGAAAATGCAGAAATGAAGAGGAAAGAAAGTTAATTTGGTGATAAAAATGAAGGAAATTGGTTGGTCAAACAACCCTTGGATGGTTGCCAAGTGTCGCCTCAAGATCAAAGCTCAAATTTTTCTTTTTTTCCCCTCTTTTCTTGGTCAACAATTTTGGCCCTATCTTGGCTGATTACGGGATGATATTTATGCATTAATAACAAGAGGATTAAGGTAATAAGGTGGTGGTCAAGTGGTGTATTCAATCGGTAACGAACGGTACATATCGGTTCAACCCGTTTTTCCTTATTTCGCACGTACTAGGGTTTTAACTTATAATTCACTAACTTATTATTATCACTTCTAATCACACACTTTCTCTTATATAAAACTCACTCTTAACTACCCAATTTAGTACCCACACCTCACCAAGTGATCATACGGCCAAAATATGCAAAAACCCTAAGGTACGCGAACTAGGAACCTAAAGGAAAAACCCTTGATTCTATGATTGATTGCAGCTATAGAGGGAGTGAATGCGTAGTAAAGCTATCCTAACGTAATGGATTCCAACTAAAAGGAAATTTGTAAGAAAAACATGAGAGATTTTACAACTCCCTAGCTCACCAACTTAATGTAATCCAACAATCCATCAAGTTCAATTACACCTCACGAGCCTACTAACCACCTACCTATTATAATTACTTATCATAAAGCATGTATTGTCATACATAAACTCAATTAAACAACAACTTTTTAGTCACAAGTAAAACTAGGGTTTTTGATTAAAATTTAAGGTTTCTAGTTTTTTAAAACAAAACAAGGTTTTAAAACAAAACAAAATAAATAAACCTTAATATCCTCTTTGAAAACAATATTCTAAAATTCGGTGCATCACACGTTCACCATGCAAAGTGTATGGATTTTGACAAAATTGCAGTTCATATACCACCACTAGAGTGGACTCAAGCAACCCTAAGCAATCTAAGTCCAAACCATTCAAAAATCACATTCCCATTTTCACTTTCACTCACTTATACTTCAAGAAAATAAACGGACAGCATTTCCCCCATTTGTCCTTCAATTTTCCTCCAATTTCCAAGGCTAACTTTCATGGCAAAACAACCCAAATCAAGTCCACAAGTTATAAGGAAAAAGGGGTCCTTATACTAGGCTACAAAACCAACTAATTTAAGCTCATCTCTAACATATAAACATCACATATCAAGGCTGGAAAATTCACTACTAAAGCTGGAATTTTAGAACTAAAGCTGAAAATTCCTATTTGGAAGCTAAAAAGTCACAATAAAGCTACAAATTTTCGCACAAGTCCATAACCAAGCTAGATACCATCATATCATGGATGAACAATATAAAACAAGGCTGAAAAACATAAAACCCTAGGCTGAAATTTCACCAATCTTTACCAATCTAAGTTATCATCCATAAAACTTCCAATTTCAAGTCATCTTCTCCATAAATTGCGAGATAAGAAAGAGAAAGGAAGTTTTCCAACTTAGTACCTTCAAAACCCCAAGAGAAAGTGAAGAACCAAGGCTTTCCTCTCCAAACAACTCCACTACAAGCTTCCTTAGCTCCTTGTTACAACTTTGTTCGGACTAAACTAGTGATTCTTGTTGATTTCTCACTCAAGCAAGGCAAAATCAAGATGGAACTTGAAGCTCTCTGTCGCGCCCCATTTTTTGAATAAAATAAATAAATGGTTTGAGAAAGATGTGTTTTTTGATTCAATTTGTGATTGGAAAATGAATTGTTATTTAAAAGAAAAATGGGTCTAAATGGGGGTCTAAGAATGCGACGATTTGACCCAAAATTATAGTTTAAAAAGGGTTTTTGAAATAAAAAATCGGAGTCGCCACTTGGTAATGAGTTAAGGTGTACCAAGTCACCTAAAATGAATTTTTAAAGAAAAATAGGAAAAAAATATTAAAAAACCCCTTTTAAACGACTCCTAATCCACGTAAACCAACGAAAAAGGTTCGGGAGTCACATTTGACGAAGGGGAAGGCAAGGATAAAAATCCAAGGCACCCCTTCGACCTAGCCAAGGCTAGTTGCGTGATTTAATCAAATATTTTCTTGTTTTAACCAAAAAATTTATTACATTTGGATGTACTATATGAATGCAAACCCTAGACCTAGGGATATTGGGGGAAATTTCTCTTCAAAGGTTGAATGGTGCCAATCACATTAATTGTGAAGCCCAATAATGACCCTTTGGAGAGGTCACGAATAATGCGAGTGGGATGCAAATGAATGAAATGCATGTATGCAATGTGAGGACATGAGTTTGAAAAAGTAATAAAAAACAATAAATATGTAAATGAAAATGTGCACGTGAGCGGGCAAGGTATGGTATGTGAAATGATAATATGAAGTGCATGTGTGCAAGTGATGATAAAAGTGTTCGTGTGCAAGTGAAGAAACATAAAGGTGCACGTGTGCAAAATGGGAGGAAAAATGAAAGTGTGATGAGGGTATAAAATGGTAAAGTGGATTTGAAAATGCATGAGCCTAGGGAATTCATGCATATTGGGTACGGGGAGACCTAAATCGTGACTCAATTTGCCCTTTTATAGAGGGAATACAAGCGTGCTAAGGCTTAGAAAAAGCCACACTCGTCTATATCCCATATTTAAGGGGACACTCAAGCAAAATGAACCCTATAGCTAGTATGGGATGCAAAACCTAAAATGAGAGGAAAAGGGGTTTGAGGATCATGCCAAATGATAAAACTAAGGAAAATGCGTGATATGTGGTGAACAAGCAAATGATGTACTAACGAGGAAAATCCCTAAGGGTCTAGCGTTGGACTAACCCATTCTATGAATTCCGACTAGCGTTGGACTAGTGGAAACGTACATTCATCCATCACATTCATTCAAGGATATGGAAAGCGAGTAGACATGTCAATCACATAGCACATAACACTTAGCATGCATATCTAAATGCCAAAAACCTAAGAAAACGATTAAACATATAGCACATAGACATGCAAGACACATAATGTAATTAAGGCCCTAACTATTACATTTGCTAGCTAGGCACATGTCTTCAACAGGTCTTTATCGAATGCTCCTCCAAACCCTATCTATTACAAGCCACGAGGTGTACACATACCCCATAAACAATAACTTAGATAAAAAAACAAAAGTAAATGACATAAATAAAAGAAATTAAGGAAAGGCTAAAAAAGCAAAGTAGACATGTATTTTTCACGTAGCACGTTGGTTCACATAGGAGAGACACAAAAAGGGATAAAAGAAAATATACCGCCCTTGAAATGAAGCTCTAATGGAGTGAAATCATTTATTTATCCTCCAAAATAAAAGAAATGGTCAAGGTACCAATTTATTTGGCAAATAATCACAAAGGATAAAAAATAAACATGAATTTGAATCAATTAAATCATGTCAACAACCCACATTTAAGAAGTCAAAAGAAGAAAAGACTTGATTGCAAAAATTAATAAAGTCTTGGGGTCAAAATTAAAGAAAAATAAAGTTCAGGTACTCATTTGCAATTAAACCAGGGACTCAATTGAAAGGAATGGAATGGTCCAGGGCCACAGTACAGTTATAGAAAAATGCAAGGGCTGATTTGCAAAATAATTTTCTGGTTTCTTAATGGATCAAACCATTGGGCCATTTTTCTTATTTGCTTGGGCCAAAACCTTCCAAACCCAACCGAAACTCTAGCAAAACAGATGGACTAGTCTACTATTCTGGCCTCAAGAATGATCCAACAAAACTGATGGGCTTTAACCCTTCAGCCCAACGGAAGTGCGAAACAAAAAAAAAAAGAATGGGCCAACCTATTATTTATGTCAAGTAAACCCAATAAAATGCATGGGCCTTAAACCCCCAAGCCCAAACCAAAACCCAAAAGAAAATAAACTAAATCCAAGTTTACAAACCCAACCAAAATAACCTCTCAGCCCAAACCATCTATTTCACTTAAAAACAACATGGAAAAAAACGAATAAAATTGTTAAAACATAAATATGATCTAACAGCAGGAATTAATCTATCCAAAAGACTAGTCAAAAAGGATTAAAAGATGATTAACGTCTAAAAAAAAGGTCAAAATAAATCCAATTTCTTTAATTTTTAGGGGTCGGAACACAACAAGGGGAAAGATTAATTCAGGGCCTGATCGTAAGAGCAGTCAAATCATTCGGGCCGTGGTGAAATTAGACAAACTTGAGGGGTAAAAAAAAAATTCAGAAATTTATGTTTCATGATTCGCAGAAGCCTTCTTCGTCGATGCTAATTCCTGGGTTCTGCAATTGAAAGCTTTGTTTCGTGCATGAATCCTATGCAAACTTAAGCTAAAACCTGGGAATCTATCAACAAAAACCTTAAACAATTTCAAACCCCTTTGATTAACACAACCCAATCCTAAATATTAAACCATGAAAGATCAAAAAAAAATGCCATAAATCTTTATTCGCAGAAAGCAAAACATAAAAAAAATCATTTTTACACTCCAAAAAAAACATGAAACTCACATGAATTCCTTCTCACAATCATTGATTCAAACTCATACCAAGGGGAGCATTCGGAAACGAAAACAGAAAAAGAATGCATAAATTCCAGTACATCAAGACTTCTCAAACGCAAGGAATTGAACTTGCTAACTTATCCATTTTTCACACAAAAAACGCGGGCAAGTCATTCTTCAAACAAAACATTCAATTGGGCATTTTAGCAAACACTACATGGGCATGGAGGATTTCAGCAATTTTTCGCTCAAGGGATGGAAATCAGAGCCCAAAAATTATCAGCAACACAAAAGAACGCAGACCAATCAATACACAGAGCGTGCGCGGTCAAACATTTATGAACAATCACCGAAAAATTGCAAGAAACAGATTCACCAAAGACGGATTTTGGGGTTGGGATTTCCAGCATTTATTCTTGAATGGAAGCTGAAATTTAAAGTAAAATGGTTGCTTACCGTACTCCTTCTCGGTGAATGTTCATCGGTAATGGCGGGAATTTCCGTAGCCAACAGCAAATTGTAACTCCTCCACTCAGTTTTCCTGCTTGCCCGAAACTCCTTTTCTTCTTGTTCGGTTTTTGCAACTCCCTTTTCTTGCTCTGTTTTTCTGTTTTGCCGTAGCTCCTTAGTTCTTTTCCATTTGCTCTGTTTTTTCCACTCCACGGCCGAAGGCTTCTGGCTTCAATCCAAATTCCCAGCCCCTCTTTTTTATCAGCCGTCCCCTGTTTTCCTTTCGCCTCCTTGCCCGTCACCTTCCTCCTCCAAATTCTCTTGGTTTTCTCTCAGTTTTGTCCTCAGCCTTTTCTTCACAGTGGTTCCTCTTTCTTCGATGCTTGCGGGCAGAACCAGAAATGGAAGTGCGACTCTCAGCTTCCTCCCATGGTCGATACTCACGAGGAGCGGCTCTCCCTCTCTTGCTCTCGGTTGCTAGTGCGAATTGGAGAGAGTCTCCAGTGGAATCTGTTGTCGAGTGTTATGGTTGCTGAAATGGGAAGCTAAGTCGCGGATGAGGGAAGTGGGGTGTGAGTGGAGTGGAGTCGAGTGCAGTCGGCACTAAGGATAGAAGATACTAGAATGTGAAGTGGAAATGTATTCGGCAGAAATAGAATTATGATTTTTGATTTTTTTTTTTTTTAAAAAAAAATAATTTAACACAATATAAATAACTAATTAAGAAAAATAACTAATGAAGAAAGATTGAATAAAATGAGCGGAACTAGGCATAAAAAGATAAAAATGAAATGCTAATTTTTCTTTCTTTTTCCTTTTTTTTTTTCTTTTTTTCTTAAATATTCCAAAACCCGCAATCGGGTTTCCCCCTTTTTTCATTTTTCATATTTTTCCCAAGAAAACATTGAATTTAAATCAAAACAACTAAAGCATAATTTTTGAATGCTTTTCCTTTTTTTCTCTTTTTTCATGATTTTTCTACGCTAAAACTTAAAAATAAAAATAAAAATAAAAACTAGAAACTAAAAAAAAACTAAAAGCAACCACGACAAATGAGAATAAAAAGTAAAAGAAATTACACCAAAAATTTGGTGTCTACAGTTTGCCCCTCTTTGTCTGAGTTTTGGAAAAACTTGAGACAAAGAAGTAGACACCAAATACTTACCTGCTTTATTCTGTAGCAAACGTCACGAACGGTGGACGTTTTAGAAATAAGGACTGACCCCTTTTGGCAAAACTTTTAAAATGGAATTGACTTAGACAGGAGATTTAAAGTGGGATTGACCCGAACGAAATTTAAAGACGGGACTGGCCCAAACAGGAACTTAAAGCGGGACTGACTCGAATAGGAATTTAAAACGGGACTGGCCCGAACAGAAATTTAAAACGGGACTGGCCTGAACAGAAATTTAAAACGGGACTGACCCGAACAGGAATTTAAAACGGGACTGGCTAGAGAAGGAAATTCAAATCATGGGACTGGCCCGAACAAGCTTTAATCGCGGGACTGACCTGAATAAGCTTTGAATCGCGGGACTGACCCGAATAAGCTCTTGATCATGGGACTGACCCGAAAATGCTTTTGATCGTGGGACTGACCCGAAAATGCTTTTGATCATGGGACTGACCCGCGTTCCAATGGCTGTGAAAATGAAACGTCTTGACAATCGGACAGTGGGATCAAACCCGAGCCTGCCGTGATGTGGACGGTCAGCGGGATAAAACCCGGTCCTGCCGAAGTAAGCGGTCAGCGGGATAAAACCCGGTCCTGCCAAAGTAAGCGGTCAGCGGGATAAAACCCGGTCCTGCCGAGGTGAGCGGTCAGCGGGATAAAACCCGGTCCTGCCGAGGTGAGCGGTCAGCGGGATAAAACCCGGTCCTGCCGAGGTGAGCGGTCAGCGGGATACAACCCGGTCCTGCCGGAGGTGAGCGGTAAGCGGGATAAAAACCCGGTCCCTGCGAAGTGAGCGGTCAGCGGGATAAAAACCCGGTCCTGCGAGGTGAGCGGTCAGCGGGAATCAACCGGTCTGCGAAGTGGAGCGGTCAGCCGGGATAAAACCCGGTCCCTGGCGAGGTGAGCGGTCAGCGGGATAAAACCGGTCTGCCGAAAGTGAGCGGTCAGCGGGATAAACCCGGTCCCTGGCCGAGGTGAGCGGTCAGAGCGGGATAAAACGCGGTCCTGCGAGGTGAGGGTCAGCGGATACAACCGGTCCTGCCGAGGTGAAGGGTCAGCGGGATAAAACCCGGTCCTGCCGAAGTGAGCGGTCAGCGGGATAAAACCCGGTCCTGCCGAGGTGAGCGGTCAGCGGGATAAAACCCGGTCCTGCCGAGGTGAGCGGTCAGCGGGATACAACCCGGTCCTGCCGAGGTGAGCGGTCAGCGGGATAAAACCCGGTCCTGCCGAAGTGAGCGGTCAGCGGGATAAAACCCGGTCCTGCCGTCCAATTGGTCAAGAAATTAAGTGTGATTGTCAAAAGGGGAAGATAGAAGAGAGCGCGGCGGGCGCTGAGATATCGCCAACAAGAATTCAATGTGATTTTTCAAAAAAAACAAGAAATTGAATTTGGTTTTTCCAGAAATCCTGATTGAGAGAATCTTGTCAAAATAATTTGCCCCAGTCTCCCCCAATTTGTGCAACCGATCAATTGATTTGTATTATGGTTGCTCCTCCTTGAGACCTTGATTCGTAAGATTCT